>NW_005353595.1:769589-793991 GCF_000412655.1 Myotis brandtii | reverse complement strand
ATATTTTCATTTATATTATTTATATTTAAATAATATTATTGAAAACATAAATTATATAACAAAAATTGATTACATAAAATTAGAATATGATAATTTACCAATTTAATGTCTCAGTGAAGGATATTGAATTTTAATGTCACTTCTAGAATTTAATTGCTTAGTTCTCTATTTTTGCCTGTTCAAAGTCAAACAAATTGGGTAGAAATATAGATTATTGGAGTCAGATACATTTGGATTTGAATCCCATTTCTGCTGTGTGATTAATGGCAAGTAATATCTTCACTATCCCTCCTGGCTCCTCCTTTCTTCCATCCAACTGTACTCACTAACCCATGGGTTAGAAGTTTGTGGTTTTGGGTATATCAAAGAACTATTTCTCTGAATCTTGGATTGCTCATTTATAAGAAAAGCCATTGTGAAATTTGCAGATAATACAAACATTGCTTAACATAATGCATGACATGTAGTGGCTAGTTAATAAATTGTAGCTATTATATTGTGGTGGTAATGATGGTGATGAGAGAAAATTTTTTCTTCCAACCCTTCAAAAAGTGGGAAAAAGGAGAGAAGGATGGCTTGCCCCCCTTCTTTATATAGGCATGGAGGATTTCTGATTATTCAACCTCTGATCTATGGGTGAATTGGTGCATAGAGTTAGAAGGAAAAAGGAGAAACAAGGAGTGATACCTAAGATAGTATTTGCCCTGAATTATGTAGTGCAAAGTCCTCTGACCACAAATTCTCCTGCGTATTATAAACTTTCCACTCAGTTAATCCTCAGGTATAATAAAGTTCTTAATACACACAAGACTTTTTTTAAAAGGTCCTTTCTTCTTAAGACCTGGTTCTCATATAAAAAAAATGCATTTCTTCCTTGTATTATGGTTGACATTTTTTGACAGAAACATTCATCAAAAATAGCATATGGTAGTGTTTATTTCTCTGATAACTATCTACAGTACCAATAGAAATTTTCTTTTGACTACCCTAGTATAAATGCTAATTCACTTAATTTGATCTTAAAATATTTTACAGCAGTATTGAATTGATTCCAAAATCATCTCTTTGCTTAGTTACTTGGCAACCATCCCAATACTTAGAGAATCTAGAAACTCTTGAAACCAGTATGATATAGAGGTTAAGCACCTTGGCTCCATTGTCAGATGGACCCAGGTCCAAACCATCTCCACTATATTTTAGATGTGTGACCTTGAAAAGGCCACTTACATGTTTCAGCTTCAGCTTCCTAACTAATAGAGGCAATTTAATGCTTCTCACACAGAGTTTTTCTGATGACTAAATGAGAATGTGAATAAAGGGCTTATATTGTAAATGTTATATAGTTAGTACTCAATTCTATTATATAGTGAGAGGAGCAGATTCTTTATTTCTTCCATTGAATATAAATGCAATATATGCTCATGGCACAAACATCAGAGAATGTGAGAGAAAGCACATAATGAAAGATAATATTTACACAAATCCATTGCTGAATCTTAGTATAAGTTTAAAATTTTATAACATGCAAAAATTTTAGAACCTTAAAGAAGTTTCAAAATAAATAATCTATGGATTAAAAATAATGCATCAAATGGAGAAAGGCAGTTAGGGAAGCAGTGGGCTAATTTAATAATCATAACATAAAAAGCGTGTTCAGTGATGAAAAGAATTTATTAGTCCAATTAAAAATAATTGGAGACATGGAGGTGGATATGAGCTTAAAGTTGCTTAAAGATGGTGATAAGCCTGACTTGACTGGGATAGAAGTACACAGGATAGGGGAGTTGAATGACATCATATTGAGGATCTTGACATAAAGATAGCTCTTAGTTTAGTAGGAGATAGGAACTGTTTCTGATGTCAACATAATTAAGTTATAAATAAAAAAACAGATAATTTAAGAAGACTTCATACATTGGAAAATTAAAAAGCATACTTAAAAATAATTCATGGGCAAATTATAAATCAAAATATAAATTTAAAAATACTTAAAATGGAATAATAATGAAACATTATCTAGCTTATGAGATGCAACTAAAATAGTACTTTGAGAGATATTAATAACTGTAAATTATTATATTATAAAAAAGATAAAATGGAAAATTAAGAAACAAGTGAAAAGGGAAGAAAGTTAAAAGGAAAATAAGAATCAACCCAAAATTGAAGAGAGAAATAACTAATAATATAAAACCAACAATATGAAAGAGGTAATGAAGCACAACTTCTAGCATATCAACATTCACATCATGGGGGTGGTGGAAGGAAAAGAGAGAGAATAAGAAATTGAATACCTATTTGAAAAAAATAATGATAGAAAACTTCCCTAAAATGGCAAAAGGAAATAGACACACAAGTCCAGGAAGAGCAGAGAGTCCCAAACAAGATAAATCCGAAGAGGGCCACACCAACAGATATCATATTTAAAATGCCAAAGGGTAAATACAAAGAGAGGATCTTAAAAGCAGCAAGAGAAAAGCCGTTAGTTACCTACAAGTGAGTGCCCATACGACTATCAGCTGATTTCTCAACAGAAAGTTTGAAGGCCAGAAGGAATTGGCAAGAAATGTTCAAAATTATGAAAAGCAAGGACCTACAACCAAGATTCCTTTGCTCGGCAAGGCTATTTTTAGAATCAATGGACAGATAAAGAGCTACCCAGACAAGAAAAAGCTAAAGGAGTTCACCACCACCATCATCACAAGAGATGTTAAAGGCTCTTTTTTAAAAAGAAGAAGAAAAATAAAGATCAAATATATAATAAAACTAGAGGCCCAACGTGCACGAAATCATGAATAAATAGCTTGCTTCTGCCAAACCGGTTTGGCTCAGTGGATAGAGTGTCGGCCTGCGGACTGAAAGGTCCCAGGTTTGATTCCGGTCAAGGGCATGTACCTTGGTTGCGGGCACATCCCCAGCAGGAGGTGTGCAGGAGGCAACTGGTCGATATTTCTCTCTCATTGATGTTTCTAACTCTCTATCCCTCTCCCTTCCTCTCTGTAAAAAAATCAATAAAATATATATATTTTTTAAAAAAATTAAAATAGCTTGCCTCTGCTTGCCTCAGCTGACCACCCCGCCCATCGCCACTCATAGCTTGCTGCTCCACCCTCCACCGCTTGTAGCCCTCCGCCACTCATAACTCTCTGCTGCTAGTAGCTAGTGCCCCGCTGCGAGAGCTGCTGCTTTTTGGTCATTATAGCGTGACACTGTGATGGCCACAGGCCTTTTATATAAGAGATGGCAGGCCTGGCTTCTTGGCTCAGTTAGTTGGACTGTTAGACCAAAAGGTTGCAGGTTCAATCCCCAGTCAGGTGCATACAGGAGATGGTAGATTGATGTCTCTCTTTATCCCTCTCCCTCTCTCTCAAATCAATAAACATGTCCTCGGTTGAGGATCTAAATAAATAAATAAATAAATAAATAAATAAAATGGCAATAAGTACATATATATCAACAATTACTTTAAATGCAAATAGATTAAGTGCTCTAATCAAAAGACACAGGATGTCTGAATATATAAGAAAATAAGACCCAAACATATGCTGTATAAAAGAAATTCACTTCAGATTAAAAGATACACACAGACTGAAAGAGAAGGGATGGAAAAAGATAGTTCATGAAAATAAAAATGAATCAAAAATCTGGGGTAGCAATAGTTATACTGGATAAAATAGACTTTAAAACAAAGGCTGTAACAAGAGACAAAAAGGTTCCAGCAATTCCACTTCTGGGCACTTATTTGAAGAAACCCAAAACACTAATTCAAAAAGACATACGCATTCATATGGTCATTACAGCATTATTTACAACTAGCGGCCCGATGCATGAAATCCGTGCACAGGTAGGGTCCCCAGGCCTGGCCGGCAATCAGGGCCAATTGCATGGCAACCAGTGGGGAGATCAGGGGGCCCCCGCTGGCACCCGCCTTGGCTGGCCTGGGGCCTGCAGGTTGGGGCAGCTCCTGCATTGAGCATCTGCCCCCTGGTAATCAGTGTGCATCATAGCCACTGGTTGTTCCACCGTTCGGTCTATTTGCATATTAGGCTTTTATTATATAGGATAGTCAGGATATGGAAGCAACCTAAGTGCCATCAATAGCCAAAAGGATAAAGAAGATGAGATATAGTATATTTGAAATGGAATATTAGCCATAAAAAAGAATGAAATCTTTCCAATTGTGACAACATGGATAGTCCTAGAAAGTGTGGTGCTGAGTGAATCCATTAGACAGAGAAAGACAAATACCATATGATTTCACTTATCTGTGGAATCTAAAGAACAAAATAAATGAACAAATAAAACAGAAACAGACTCACAGATACAAAGAACATTTTGATGGTTGCTAGAAGGGGGTTTAGACTCTGAGTAAAAAAGGTGAAAGGATTGAGAAGCACAAATTCGTATTCACAAAATAGACATGAGGATGTAAAGTATCTCATAGGTAACATAGTCAATGATGTTGTGGTGGCTACCTGTGGTTCCAGACGAGTCATGGGTTTATTGATGTGATCGCTTCATAGGTTATATGGATATCAGGTCACTGGGTTGTATACCTAAACTAATATAGTATTGTATGCCAATTATAATTTAAAAATAAAAAAATATTAAAGAATTTAAAAAATAGTACCACACATTTACTCCAACACAAAAACAAAATTAACAAGCAAACCAGACTTATAGTACTTATACAAATTAGGGCCATATTAATAACTTCAGTTTTAGTCAACATTTGACTCATCAGTTGAGCTTGCTTTGGATGGAATTGGGTTTACTTGCTGTATTATTTACCATTTCTAATAGTGCTTTGGCTTTAGTAAGTTAGCTTCTATACTGGAGTCTTTTTCTATATTTTTAGCAACTGTTGCAAAGGGTATGTGTATTTTCAAATATTCCTTTCCTGGTTAATTTTTGATAGGGTCTGGTTGAGAGCCACAACTCAGACCTTCAGAATCATTATGGCGTTCACCTCTTAATCTAAGGAGAGGCATTATGATAAAATCAATGACTGTTATTTACCTGCAAGTGTTAAATCAACTTTGTCCACATATTTTTGCTCTGTAGTTAAAATATATCTCTAGTGGTAACTTTTCTTTTGCAGTTGACACATAAAGAGAATTAAGGGAAAATAACAGGAGAGTCTCCAAGCCAATGTTGATTGTATCTTTTAATCAGATGTGCACACTTAGCTGACTATGCCTCTAGTAATCTACTCATCACCTTTGAAATGTACCACTTTAATCAAAACATTTCAGTTATACTAAAGCTTATTTTGTACCTGCTAAAATTTTATTTTTCAATTATGGCTGAAAGAGAAAACAGAGAAGATAAAAACAGTTTCATTGAGTAAGTTCTGGATATGAAGCCTGTGTGAGGAATTACTCATTTAATCCTCCTAACACAGTGAGGTAGATGATATTATTATTACCTCTTTACAGATAAAATGAACTCAACCACAGAAAAATTAGCAACTTTCCTCAGTTTTACTTAGCTAACTAGTAACTTCCCAGTTCTGTTCGACTCATATCCTGTGCTTCTTTTGCTGATCTACTTCAAACCCATAGTAGAGATTTTTGTATATTTACACCTAACACACACTTACAGAATGGTTTCTTTATTCTGAAAAGAAAGAATTAATTAGGGTTAACTATGGTGAAGAAGATAGATAAAGTCTCCGCTCTCACAGAAAAAATTATATTCTAGTAGAAAATGTGTGCTATGGGAATACACAGCAGAAGTAGCTAATCCAGTTTAGGGCCAGCTTTCTTCAAAGTTAATTACTTATTTTACGGTATCATGTAGCACTTTGCAAAAACAAAACAAAATAAAACTTAAAGAGTAAAGAATAATCCTCAACAAAATATTAGCAAACTGAATTCAGCAATACATTAAAAACATCATACACCATGATCAAGTGGTATTTATCCTGGGATGAAACATTGGTTTCATATTCACAAATCAAATAATGTGGTACACCACATAAACAAAATGAAGGATGAAAATCATATGATCATATCAATAGAAACAGAACAAGCATTTGACAAACTCACTTTGTGATAAAAACTCTCAGGAAAGTAGGAATAGCGGAAACATACCTCAACACAATATAGGCTATATATGACAAACCCACAGTTAACATTAAAACTTGAAAGTGTTTTCCTTAAGATCAGGAAGAAGGCAAGGATGTCAACTTTTACCACTTCTATTCAATATAGTATTGGAAGTTCTAGCCACAGAAATCAAACAAGAAAAAGCATAATAAAAGGTATCCAAACTGGAAAGGAAAAAGTAAAACTGTCATTATTTGCAGATGACATATACCACATAGAGAGAAGATTGCACACTAAAAAACCTATTAGAGATGATAAATAAATTTAGTAAATTAGCATGATATAAAATTAATATTCAGATATCAGTTGCAAGAGTTGCTCAGTTGGTTGAGTGTTGTTCTGTGCACCAAAAGGTTGCTGGTTCTATTCCTGGTCAGGGCACGGCGCATACTTGCGTTTTGGGTTTGATCCCCAGTCAGGCACATACAGAAGGCAATCAACCGATCAGTGTTCATCCTTCTTTTCTCTCTCTCTCTCTCTCTCTCTCTCTCTCTCTCTCCCTCTCTTCTCCTTTCCTCTCTCTTAGCATGTCCCCAGGTGAGGATTAAAAAGATACCTAAAAATAAATTTAACCAAGGAGGTCAAAGACTTGTACTTGGAAAATAATAAGACATTGCATAAAGAAATTGAAGAAGATACAAAATAAATGGAAGCATATAGTGTGCTCATGGATAGGAAGAAATAACATTGTTAAAATGTCCATGTTACCCCAAACATTTTTTTAAATTTCTTTATTGGTTAAGGTATTACAAATGTGTCTTCATACCCCCATTAACCCCCAACCTCCCCCCCCACTCATGTTCTCATCCCCCTGTTGTCCATGTCCATTGGTTTGGCTTATATGCATGCATACAAGTCCTTTGGTTGATAGATTCAATGTAAATCTATCAAAATACCAATATTTTTTCACAGAACTAGAATAAATAATTTTAAAATTTATATAGACCTGCAAAATATCCTGAATAGCTAAAGCAATCTTGAGGAAGAAGAACAAAGTTGGAGGTATCATGCTACCTGTTATAAAACTATTCTCAAGACTGTAGTAATTAAAACAGCATGGTACTGGCATAAAAGTAGACAATAGAGCAATGGAACAGAATATAGACAGCCCAAAAATAAACCTATGCCTATACAGTCCATTAATCTATGACAAAGGAGGAAAAACTATACAAGGAATAAAGATAATCCATTCAATAAGTGGTTTTGAAAAAAAAGGATATATATATATATATATATATATGCAAAAAATAAAACGACCACTTTCTTATACTATATAAAAGAATAAACTCAAAATGGTATTAAAGATTTAAATGCAAGATTTCGAACCATAAAACTCCTAGAAGAAAACATAAGCAGTACACTATTGACATCACTCTTAGTAATATTTTTTTAGATATGTCTCCTTGAACAAGGGAAGCAAAAGAAAAAATAAACAAATGGAACTATATAAAAAAAATTTTTTTTTGCCCAGTAAAGGAAACCATCAACAAAATGAAAAGACAATTTACTGAATAGAAGATATTTGCCAATGATACATTCAATAAGGGATTAATAACCAAAATATATAAAGAACTCACACAACTTGCCCAGCCAGTGTTTCCCAGTGGTTGAGCATCAACCCATGAACCAGGAAGTCACATTTAGGTTCTATTCCTGGTCAGGACTCATGCCCAGGTTCCAGGCTCAATCCCCAGTAGGAGGCATGCAGGAGGCAGCCAATAGATGCTCTCTCACCATTGATGTTTCTATTTCTCTCCCTCTCTCTTCCTCTCTCTGAAATCAATAAAAACATATATTTTTCTCACACAGCTTAACACCAAAAAACAATCGCAAAAAAAAAAAAAAAAATGGGCAGAGGACCTAAATAGACATTTCTCTAAAGAGGATATACAGATGGCCAATAGACATATGAAAAGATGCTCAAAGTCACTAATCATTAGAGAAAAGCAAATTAAAACCACAATGAGATATCACCTAACACCTGCACAGTCTTAATTCTTAGTGGGTTCTATTTCTATTTTATGTTACAAATGCAATCGTGAGGAAAGTGAGACTTTTTCTTGCTTACAGTAAAACTATGTATTAGTGAAAAGTCTCATTTTGGGCTTGATTCCAAAAGGCAGTATGCACCTCTTAGCTTGTTGATTCTGATAACAGAATGCTTCAACTATGAATATATTCTATGAATTTACTACCATTCCCTGTGTTTATTCCTTGAAATCTGATATGTACATTCTATAATTTTCATATAGTAAATTTATATCTATTATAATAAGATACAGAACTGTTAGACCTCAAATGATCTGCTGTGCACTTTAAAAGATAGTCTGAATAATAAGTGAAAAGGCTTTCTCTAGCACTAACCTGATTTTTAGAAGGAAGACCTATCACAGTAATCTATGGGAGTGGATGAAAGATGTTAGAGGAATATTAATTGGAGAGAGGAAGAATGCTGACTTGCAAAAAAAATGCATATCTAAGCACCTTTCTGTACTTCCTGGAAATCACTTGACCCTGGCTCATTTCCCAGCTCCGACATATATAATTTTCATGGGAAAATGACAGCTTACTAAAATGAGAAAAACATATCAGTCATTACATAAGAGGGATTCCATAACATTTTTCTTAAATGTATGTTTCAACAAAATATGAATTTATCTGTTTTGAAGAAGGAAAATGTGTATTTTCTTAGTTCTGTTACATATTTTTTTCTTAGTTCTATTACATATATCTTAATGGAAAACCAATAATAATTACTTCAAGAACATAGCTCTTATTTTAAAAAAACTTACACAAAACAAATGCATAAAAGTGAAAGTGATTTTAAAAACTGCTTTAATATTGCTTTAGAATGCACTTATTTTTTAAAGCAATTAAGTGAGATCTGAATTTTAATGTTGAAAAAAAAAACATGAGCATAAAATGAGCATTACATTTTAAAATTCAATAAACTATAGATAGATATTAAAGGTACTTCTATATATGATTGAATTGTATACTATTGATGATTCAGTCTGCAATAATTATCAAGGCCAACAAATAAAGTTTTCATCGTGTTGATGTTGCATAGGTATGATGAATGGGCGAATGGGACTGACTTCATCTTTCAGGTATGTCTTCCCTGCCTTGCTGTTAAGTTGTAAGGAGAGGGTGGGGGATTCCCCAGCCAGATGACTCTATCTCATCCCTGGCCCGTACTTCTCTAGCCCATATATTCACAGGCCTATCTGAAAGTTCAAATTGGCTTATTTTTGCTTATCTCAAAGGTACCTGAAATTCAGTAAGTCTAATAATCCAGGAGTAGGGACCGTCCAGCCCGTGGACTGTATAAGGCCCACAAAATCATTTGGCCTGGTCCTGCCAAGCCATTAGGGGTGAGTTAACTAAATGTTTGACTAAATATAGAAGGCTGATTTTTAAGTTGATAATTTTGTATGGCCCTCGAATGATGTCGTAAATATCCAAATGGCCCTAGGCAAAAAAAGGTTCCCCACCTCTGGTCTAAACTGAACTTTTAACCCCTCACTTCTTTCCAATAAATGTCAACACCTGACCTTCATTTAATGTTCCTTGTTTCACAAAATGGTACAATAATCCTGTTCAGCAATCCAGAAAGCTATGAGTTATCTTTGATACCTTGCCATGCCTCACCTTCCATATCCAATATGTAAGTGAAATCCCAGTTATTTTACTTGCTACATATCTCTCAAATCTCTTTTTCCTAATCCAAGCTACCATCACCTCCCAACTACATGATTGCAGTGGCCTCCACTCTGGTTCCTCCCTTCTCCTCTGCACTTTTAACCCATTCTCCATATCACATCTCCTGAACTTTTTCAAACAAATCTGATATTATCATCCTCGAACCCAAAGGCCTTCAATGGCTTTGAAGTATGGTAGCAATCATCTCAGGTAGAAACTATAGTTTACCTTTAACCCTGCTGTTTGGCTTATGTACCTATTTGCTTTGTTTAACAATAGACAGGTTATTTTGATTTTCTGAATTATATAAATCATCCCATTCGATTAAATACCCTATTGATTGTAATGTGAAATCCCATTTGTAGTGGTCATACTGGTCTTAGAAAGCACATTTTCCTTTAGCTGGGAAGGTCAGCACAATTATCCCAAGGTCAGAGGGCTCCAGTTAACGTGTCCCTGTTGACTCTGTTCTGGAGACCCAAAACAAAAACTGTAATTTAGATAACATGCCTAAGTTTAACCCAGGTTCCTCATTCCAGGCCCGAGGGCTCTAGATAATGTGTTTCTGTCAATTCAGTGACCCCGAGACCCAAAACTATAATTAACATGCTGCTTCTGCTTCTGTAAACTGCTTTTTTGCAAACCAGGTTCCTCATTCCAAACCTTGAGATGTAATCAATATCTTTGTGATCTTTGCCTATATAAGTCTGGCTTTGCCACCATCTTATCACTATGAGATTTGGGAAAGCAAAATGGCCCCTCATGGACCCGGACTGCAATAAATGTGACTCTTTAATTCGACTTCTTGAGGCGTCCTTCTGTGATTCACGGGGTACATTATAACAGCTTCACATTACCATCCTGATCATTCAGCTTATGTAAGGTGCTTAGCCTTCTGAAGCAGAGGGTCTTTGCATGGCTGTTTCTGCACCTGAAATGCTCTCCAAATGCTCCCTTCACTCCTCTTTCTGGCCTAATTAATGCCCACTCTTCCATCAACTCTCAGCTTAAAGTTCTCAGAAATCCTCCCTAATTTTCTTGGTTGGATCAATATTGCCCTATTAAATGTTTTCCTAACACCATGTAGAATTCTTTCATAAATCTCTCTAATTGCAAATTTCATGTAAGGACAGAATTTGTATATTTAAAACATGTTGTTTTTTGTTGTTGTTGTTGCTGTTGTTCATTGTTGTGCTCCAGTACCTAACACAATTGTTTTTGTTTTAACTTACTCAGTGCTCTAAAAATTGATCCTTTATTTAAATAAAAGTTTCAAAGTTTAGATATACAGTAGTCCCTCCTACCCCTTATTTGCAGTTTTTCTTCCCATGATTTCAGTTACCCGTGGTCAACCTTGATCCGAAAATATTAAATAGAAAATCCCAGAAATAAACAACTCACATGTTTTAAATTGCAGGCTGTTCTGAGTGGTATGATAAAACCTCATGCTCTTCTAATCTGTCCCACCTGGGATGTGAATCATGCCTTTGTCCAGCGTACCCATGATGTATATGGTACCCACATGTTAGTTAGTTAGCTGTCTCAATTATCAGATTGACTGTCATGATATTGCAGTGCTTGTGTGCAAGTAACCCTTATAATATCCTAATTCCTAATGCCTTATAATATCACAATGCCTTTGTCATTCACCTCACTTTATCTCATCACTAGGCATTGTATCATCTCACAAAATCACAGGAAGAAGGTACAATAAGTTATTTTGATCCAAGTGCCCCCTAAAAAAAAATAGAAGATATTTTGAGAGAAACCACATTCACATAACTACAACCTTTATTACAGTATATTGTTATAAATGTTTAATTGATTAATAGTTATAGTTATTGTTATCTTTCACTGTGCCTAACTTATAAATTACTCTTTATCATAGGAATGAATGCTTAGGAAAAAACCCCAGTATAGATAGGACTCAGTACTATCTGTGGTTTTAGGCATCCACTGGAGGTCTTGGAACACATCTCCTATGCATAAGGGGGGACTAGTGTAGTATCCTAAATAACTTCTAGGTTTTTGTTTTTTTAAATAAATTACTGTTATAATGAAAATATGTTTTTATTTCAATAATGGAATCAACTGTTTTAAATTGATTTTTGAAGAATATTTTTTGGTTTGCACTCCCCTCTACCCCAAATTACCATAGTTATTTTGTTTGTCTAAAATACTGATGGCTTTAAAGTAGTTTTCAGAGAATAACTCAACTGTTTAACAATGTGACTGTAGTTTGGAGGAAGAGTATCTACTTCTAGGACTTCGCTTTCTTTTGTATAGTCAAGTCTCTCACTTGTTCCAAAGTTCTAGTATATGGAAAGCTGTCTGTCCCCTGTGTTCAGTACCTCATCTAGTATCTCAGCTACACTGGGACAGCGGTCCTGTCTTATTTTCCACTCCTGACCCTGTGTCCTAATCACCACATCAAAGTTTCTCTTACATGTGGTTGCAACTTGACACCATGATTTTAAATTTCTAACTATTGCCTTTTTCTGGTATCACTTCCTTCAGAGAACATACAATGCTCATCTGCTGTGACTTTCTTCTGTGACCAAAGTTTCTCTCTCACATTGATGTATGCATCTCTCACTCTTGTCTATTGCTTGCCCATCCTTTTGCACAACTGCCTGCAGGTCTGTTCAGTACCTGTGAATCTGTGAGGCCTCTGAGTCTTGGTCAATCCTATTTTGCATTTTCCTCTTATGAAATGAGTACCTCATATGACATCTAACTCAAGGAACTAGGCTATCATGCAGGATCCTTGTTCAGACAAGTTAAATCACCCATCTATTAATTCATATTTGTTTGACAAGTTAGGAGATCATCTACTACTTGACAGACTCTGTGATTATAAAGTCAAAGAAGTTATGATCCGTTCCCTTAAGGAACGTAGAGCCTGCAGGAGAAACACATCAACCACACCACAGCACTATATGCCAGGACTATTTCAGGACTAGGGAAGCACAAAGGAAGGGGCCTTTATAGCAGACTGGGGAATATGTGAGGGTAAGAAAATACTTGAATGTGACCATTGAATAGTTTTAGAGTAAAAACAGGCATTACCTAAGTGGGAAGAATGGGAGAAAGGCATTTCTAGGTAGAGGAAATGGTAGGCTCAATGTCATGGAGGTATGAAATACCTTGGTGGGTTCTTGGAACTACAAGTGGTTCAAAATGGCTAAAGTATGGCACTGGCCAGTGTGGCTCAGTTGGTTGGAACATCGTCCTGTGAACCAAAAGGTGGTAGGTTTTATTCCTGGTCAGGGCACATACCCAGATTGTGGGTTTGGTCCCTGGTTGGGGTGCATGCAGGAAGCAACCAATCAATGTTTCTCTCAATCACATTGATGTCTCTCTCTCTCTCTCTGCCTCTCCCTTCCTCTCTCTAAAAAATAATTTTAAAAAAAGTTATTATATGAATTGCACTTAAAGGGGAATGGTGGTAAATGGAGCTGGCAGGTGAGGTAGGAGGCAGATAGTAAAATACTTTGCATATTAAACTACAGTTCAACCAATTTTAGTGTAGTCAATTTTCATTCACAGTAGCTATGGTTTATAAAGTTGCTGTGAACACTGAATTAGCAAGTACTGAACCATTGTTCCTAGCTTCCTGCCTGCCTTGGTTATATTTCATCAAAGGATCAATATATAACTGTTTTGGTGTGTGCTTGTCTTTAAAGACACCTTATCCTATATAATATAAGGCTAATATGCAAATCGACCAAACAGCAGAATGACCGGTCTCTATGATGTGCACTGACCACCAGGTGGCAGACGCTCAATGCAGGAGCTGCCCCCTGGTGATCAGTGCACTCCCACAGAGGGAGCGCTGCTCAGCCAGAAGCTGGGCTCTCTGCTGGTGAGTACAGTGGCGGTGGCAGGAGCCTCTCCCACCTCCACAGGAGTGCTAAGGATGTCAGACTGATAAATTGTAGCTAGTAAGTAAATTTGCAAATATTACCAACACAGTGGCTGTAAAATCTCAAGCCAAACAGATGAATGATTGTATCACCTAAACCCTGAGTTGGACATTCCCTGAGGGCTCCCGGACTGTGAGAGGGCGCAGGCCGGGCTGAGAGACCTCCCCCCACTCCCTCCGCCCTGAGTGCACGAATTTTGTGCACCGGGCCTCTAGTTTAAAATATACTGTTGATTTATCAATATAGAACCCAGAGCCAGCATCATTTATTTATAACTCATGTCTGAACAAAGCTTATCTAATACATGTATTTCCCCCATAAGGCACATGATAACTACTTGCACTTAGAAACACTAGACAGCATTTCAGCACTTGGAGGCTTTTCTTAAACAGTAAAATCATTTTTCAAAAAGCTAAAGACATGGCACTAACTAAACTGCAGAAAGGAAACCTGTTCATAGTATAAGAGCTGAAACAGCAAGCAGAGCACCATCACCTTGTTCATCCTCAGCTAGAAACATGTTTGGGCAACGCAAAGTGTTCACTGTTCTGTGGGCGTCCACCAATGACCATGGAAACACCACGAGCATTGACTTGGGAGTTACAGATAAATTGTAGCTAGTAAGTGAATTTGCAATTACCAACAGGGTGACTGTAAAATCTTGAGCCAAACAGATGAATGATTGTATCACCTCAGGCTCTGAGGGCATTCTTGACTACATTTCACGTGACTAACATGCCTTCTCATAGAAAAATGGTCAAATGATGAAGTAAATATAGATACATAAATTGTTTAGCTTTATTATCTGCTCCAATATAATTTGCCCACGATTTTTCATCTTGTCTTTGATAGAGGCAAAGGGAAAAGAATGTTATATTATTGATCTCAGGTATGCCATAATTCTTTTCTGAGTCATCTGATCCGCAGAATAATACAGCTCTCTAATAATTCCTGCTGCTTTTAAGGTATCAACTAATTTGAACAATAATGCTTCATGTAATTGAAATCAAATGGATAGTTCTGCATTCACTTAAAAAATACATGATCCTTTTTTTGCTTCATTCTGCATTTGATAATTTCATTCAAATCATTGCAAACATATAATTAGTATGGGTCCCTGTCCAATTGTACTGTAGAGTACAATTTTGTTTTAATTTTGTTCTTAAGGTGAATGTGTATAGACAATAAAGTATACAGATCTTTAGAAAAATGAGGAAGAGATGCAGCTGGGGGCATGGCCTTACTCAACTCTGGGGCTAGTGCTGTCTGGGGCGATGAATAAAGCTACTTGATCCCAAATCTCACTCCTTTCCCCAAGTATGTTTCATTGACTGCAGGTGTTACTAAAAATTAAGGGGTGGAGGGGGGGGACTTCATCTCTCAATTGAACATGCTCTCCAAGATTAAATAATGCTTGAAAACAAAGTGGTGCTGTAGATGATATAAAAGAGTAATTCGTCTTCATATAATCCTTTAACTATCATTTGCTACCAAAACATTTGCTTGTTATTGTGAATGCCCAGTCTGTTTTTATGATTCTTCCACCTGAATTATTTGATAAATTAGGAACAAGAATTTAAGTGACTAAGTATATTTTGTTGGTGAAAGAGAAATCCACCATTCCTAGTGGTATTTGTCTTATGGGGGGAAAGGAACTCTGATAATATTACATTGGGGTGGAAAAGCAAAACTAACATAAAGCAGATAACACTGTTACTGAGAAAATTTACTTTGCCTGGGAACCCAATCCTGATCAATCTGACACCCAAGAGGATTTTCCTTATCTGAATTCCCTACATCTCTGGTTTGACTCTAGGACACTCACTTAGAAAGTGTAGGACAGGCATGTCAAACTTTCGGCCCACAATGAATATTTTTGTGGACCAGCCAATGTAACAGTATGTAAGAAAGGTTTAATGAAAGTTTCATAACTTAATTTTTACAATATCCTGTTATACATAATTACTAATAACAAACTACAACGTTCGCTAATGACTGATCATTATAATCGTGTTGCATTCATTTCCTGTACTTGCCTTACACACAGGCGCACCATTTCTCTCCACTAATATTAGCAGCGAATATTTTAGCAGCCGATTGCCACGTCATTAGTCTTGGACTGACCTATTTGGTGTGTGCAACAGGAAATACTTCGCTTTTGGAGAACAAGAAAAATAGGTTTATTTGTGTTATGCTTATTAATTTGTGTGTTATTCGGCGTCTGGTAAGTTAATGTTCAAGAAAAAATATTAACTTTTATTAAAATGTTCTATTATTTTATGTTAACGATTACTAATTTATTTCAGGTCTTTGTATTCAGCATGTCTCTATAAAAATAAACCTATGTTTCTATGAAAATTGAAGCCTTTGTTTTTTTGCGGCCCACATAAACTTAAACCTTGTTTATTTGGCCCGTGTTAGCCTTTGAGTTTGACATGCTTGGTGTAGGATAACAAAGAATAACATTAAAATTTTATTTCCACTTTCATGCTTCCGTGCCTAAGAAAACACCTTGTGAAGCCTCATAGATTCTTCTTCTTCAAAGAATGCTCTTATCATAGTACAATTTGCTTCTTTTTCATGGAAATGATAGATAGCAAACTCATTTTTGGTTTAGACTTACAGTACTGTTGCATAGGTTGGGTGACAGGACAGGTTAAAACCCAATTCCCAATAAAGGGCTTATCTGAGATGTTGACATGCAGATTGAATAATTTCCTTGTAAAGGGATTTTATATTTACTCATGCTAAAACTTTGATTCCAGGTGGATATTTCCAAATATGTCATCTATATATGTGCCTTAAAATACTGCTCTGATCTCTTCTTCCTTCTCCAAGCAAATGCATCATTTATAATTCTTTTCATAAAGAGATAATCATTAAAAAGGTGGCAAAACTAGAAAGCAAATTAGTTTTATGATTTCAAAGAATTAGCTGACTATTCATTTATTAGAATGTTTTCAGACTACTTTAGAACTCTCAGAGGTAGAATAATGGTCCATATAGTGCTATCAGGTTTCCTTTATGGACAGAGTAAGCCATCTAATCTTGACAGACACAATTGTTTTTGATTTCCTGCCATGGATATCCATCACAGAAATAGAAGTGATTAATAGCATTTTGTCCACTAACCAAAAACATTTATAATGTATACCTAGAAAATATTCCAAAGAGGATAACATTAAAGTTTCAAAAAATTTCAACAACTGAAAAATCAATATCAGTTGAGGAGAGAAAGCCATAAAGGTACTTTTAAGAGAGATGGAAAATACATTTTTAGATTTTCGTTAATTTTAAGGAGATAGTGGAAGAAAAAAAAAACCTTTAAGAGAATTGATGGGAAATATTATTTCCCTTTTTAAAATGAATATTATTCCAGGAATTTACTTATCATGTATATGATCAAAACATGTATAAGATTTTCTCAAATTAAATAGATTATTGTAAATGTTTTAAAAGAACTTCTACTCCCATTTACTTTCTGTCATCAAGCTGAAAATTCTAGAATAATGGTGGTAGCAATGCAGAGAGAGTACTATACACTTAGAAAAACAGTTGTACCCGAAATAGATTTTATGTTTTAGTAATTACAGGGAGTCATTTTTCCTCTCATCATATATTGACCGTGAGATACAAGCAAAACCAAGAAAAGAGGTGAGGTGCTAGAAATGGTCCTACTAAAGCAGACTTGCAAACAGATTAGCTTTTGGGAACATTCTTGCAAAAATTATCATTCTAGAAAACTTTCCTGATGAATATATGTTTTCAGGCTAAACAAAATGGAAATATCACTGTAGAGAGGATACTTTCACTCATTTATTACTTCAATTATGTATTTATTTATTCAATCAAAAAATATTTGAGTTTCAGTAACTGGAAAGGCATGGGGTTAAGCAAATGAGAAATAACTTCTGTCCTCATAGAAGAGAAGAAAATTAACATTTGTTGAGGGCAAACTATGGCCAGGCACTTTACATCTTATATCAACTCTGAGGTGGATATTTTTTACCATTTCTCTTTTTATATCTGAGGAAGCTGAGCCTCATGGGTTGTTTAACAGGTTGCTCAAAGTCACACAAATAGTAAGTGGCAGAGTTCAACTTCCAAAACACTTTGTCTCCAAAGCTCACTACACTACGGGCTTGTAATCTAGGGGGAAAGACAGAAACATGCACAAGTAGCTGCAACACAGATAAGAGACGGTGACAAACACTAGGAGCGAGGCATATGGCACTTGCTCTGGGAGCAGAGACAAGGAAGCTCTTCACCTGCTAGTCTCGAGGTCACTCTGGGAAGGCTTCACGGAGAAGGGGCATTTGAGCGTGGTCTTGAAGATAAATGGGGAGGAGAATTACAGGTAGAGACATAAAAGTGCATTGCAGGTTGAAGAAACAGCTTATAGTACTGCAGGGCTGGGAAAGATGTCTCACGCTTGTTTTCATACTTTAGTTTGGAATTTTAGAATATTTGGCAGCATGCCTGAACAATGCCATGGCCCGCAGTCATTACAACACAATGAATTGCATGGGCTCTGGAGTTAGGATGCAGGCTTTGAATTTAGGCCTGCCACTTCCTGGTTGTGGGACCTTTGGGAAATCATTTACTAGTAAGCTTTGTTTGGTTAAACGGGGATACGCATCATGAGGTTGTTTTAAGGAGAATATGAGTGGATACATGTAAACTGCTTAGCATTGACTCACTAAGTTGGCTGTTAGGAATGCTACATCCCAGTAATACATTCCGTCATTGCAGGATTCTCTTGGTCACTTTTTGCACCATGGCATTGTTGGAAGAGAACTGTACTGTACACAGTATTAACTAAACTCTCCTATATACTCACGAGGCACAGTTTTAGCAACATTCTCTTTCTTTTCTGCCAGATTGCTATTTTGTTAGGCCTCTTCTACTCTCCAAAACATAATTTTCTATACTGCATTGCAAGACCCACTTGACTAAATGTACAGTTTGGCAGATATACAGAATAATGTGTTTGTTTAGGTTTAGCAAAAATTATCCAGTCACCACTCTGGTAGCACATATGGGGAGGGGTATATTATGTGGCCTAGCCTGGTGGTTGAGAACCAACTGTATAGAGTAGGTACATTGGGAGTGGGGGAGGGGTACAAGGGAAGGAAGATAGTGGCAGGAGAAGTCAGTCAGGTCATGGTCAGATTGGAAAGGAACTTGAATGCCATGTTGAAGGGCTTGGTCTTGACCCTGCAGATGTGGAGAGCCATGGAAAAGAATGACAGTAGGTGCATGGACTGCATTGTATCCCTCTCAAGTCCCTATGTTGAGGCCTTCCCCCTCCCCCCAGTGTAACTGTATTTGGAGATAAGGCCTTTAGGAAGGTAATAAGGTTAAGTGAAGTTATCAAGGTGGGCCCCTAATGTGATAAGATGTGACCTTATAAGAAGAGACACCAGAGCTCTCCCTCTGCCATGTGAGGACATAGCAAGAAGGTGGTCATCGATAAGCCAGGCAGAGAGACTTTAGCAGAAACCCACCCTGTTTTCACTTTGATCTCAGACTTCCAGCCTCTAGAACTGAGAAGATGAAGTTCTATTGTTTAAGCCACTCGGTCTGTGGTATTTTGTTAGGGCATCCCCAGCAGGCTAATACAGTAGGACATCAGCATGATTGGATTTGGGATTTAGGAAGATAACTAGTGCAGTGCAGAGAATTGTTTTGCATATTTTTTGTCTGGTCGACTCTATACATTCTTTGAAACCCAGCTGCTCTGAGAGGAGTTCTTGATTCCTTAAGCTTGATTTTAATGTCCTTTAACATGTTCCCATAGTATTATGTGAATACATCTATCATAATAATGTATCATAATTCTTGACTTTAATTGGTTATTTCCCCCACTAGATTGTAAACTCCTTGAGATCAGGAACCACATTTTATCTTTGCATTCCCAGCATCTAGTACTGTACTTGGCATAGAGGAGGCTCTCAATAAATATCTGTGGAATTAATAATTCATAAGTTAATAGAAGAACCTGGGGCAAGGAAACCGGTTCTAAAATACTAATGTAATAGTCCATTAGCAGAATATCCACCTGTAGCTTATACCATATTGTCTTAATTGTTTGACAAAATATTAAAAACTGATAATAGTGTATCTTTAATATTTTATTTCTAATCCCTTCCAAAATGATATTAAATGAAACTTTAACTTCAAAAGTGCTGAAGAAATAGATTTTTAATGATTTTTGCCTCAATGAAAATGAGGCTCCTTCCCTCACTTTAAGTTCTAGTATAAATATACTGTACCTAATATCCTCGAGAGAGAAGAAAATGCTGACTGCTTCTAATTACCTAATTTGTTTGGAGGAATCAGCAATAGTCCACAAAGAGAATTAATGTGATCAGCAAACTCAAATGCATTGTTTTGTAATTTATGCAGAATTCCCGATAAGTCTTTCAGAGTTTGCCAATATGTGCAATGATTAAAGACATTAGGCCAAAACAAATCCTCTGTCTTTGCCTTTAGAGTACAGAAACAGTTACAGGAATGGAATTTATCCATTAACCAAATAAAGTATTTCTATAAATCACTACATTAATTGCTGACTTAAAGGCTGTGCCCACATCATGAAAAGCAAACAAAAGATATTGCCAAAAAGAGACTTGTCCAGTTGATTTGACAACATCAATGTGTTTACTTAGTAATTTCAGCCCTTAGTGGAAATGGTGACAGACTCATTCCTCTGTTCTTTTAATTTTGATCTATTAAGATAGTCAATCATATTCAATTTTCCTGATTTTATAATATTTCTGTTCTTAAAACATTGTATATGGTTTGGGACCTTATTGGAGGGAAAGTATGTCAATCCATTTCTCTCCATTTCCCTCTAATTCTGTTGTTCCTATACATCCTTGGGCTTTTGCAGAGACTGAGAATAGCAAGTTTAATAGAATTTCTTAATCTTCAATTAAAATTCTAGCAAAAGTTTTCCATTTGCTCAAACAGACATACAGATGTAGAAAAATTTTATATACAGATGTTAAAAAAGAATAATTGGGATTATTTAGAAAGCTTAATGAAAATCAGATGACCTTCTGAAATGTTGACCTACCTTTTCCAGATACTTTTTTTTCTCCTCCATCTTTAGGGTTTCATCAATGGCATCTGTTCCCTCTAAAGAAAATAAAGTCATATTCAATCTGAAATAATTTTATCTTGATTTTACAATAATATTGATATAAAATTGCATAAAGATTAAAAGTTAATACATAGAGTAGGAAGGTAAACACAAATATGTACTATGTCTTAAAACTTTATAAACCAGATTCATAAATAATTAGAGATGGAATTAATTAGCTATGGCTCCAGAAAACCTCTAATCTTTAGAAGATGAGTACGCTTGAGTCCAGAGACAAGAAAAGGTATTTGGTATCAGAGATTCCAATTTCCACATCCCTATTCAAGATGTTATAGGAAATGAGGCATTTTCCTCTGAGTAAATAGGGTGGTTCCCAAGGCAGAGTTACGCCAAAGTATAAAGTTGTATCTTTATACTTCGAATTTTCTTAATCTTGGAATCAGAATGTTGAGAGGCATAAAACTTGGTACTTACTGTTTTTCTCAAGAGAAAGAGACTGCAATAAACTTTTCTCTAAAATTAACAAAAGAATATAAGTCATTAGAAAACAACAGCATTAAAGGTATTTAAGCTTTCTATACCTATAAAAATAGTTTCCTTAGGCCTTACTAAGGTCTTACAGGCCAGGAACTTGGTTCCTAATGTTAACTCTGCCTTCAACTTTCACTAGGGATTTCATGTTTGAACTCAATTATGTAAATGACTATTTAAAATTTTTTTTTTATTGATTTCAGAGAAGAAGGGAAAGGGAGAGAGAGATAGAAACATCAATGATGAGCAAGAATCATTGATCAGCTGCCTCCTGCACACCCCCTACTGGGGATTGAGCCTGCCATCCAGGCTTGTGGCCCTGACTGGAATCCAACCGGGAACCCTTCAGTCTGAAGGCCAACACTCTATCCACTGAGCCAAACCAGCTAGGGCTAAATGGCTGTTCTTAACATCCTTTGAGCCAAGGTATAATAACATTTCCCCAGATGCTTCTATACCCTTTGGCCAAATAGATGCTATATAGGATACTTTAAGATGTACTTTTAGATATAACAAAGACACCACCGATCCTTTTGGGTAGAAGAATTGATGAGAAGTTTTAAGAACTATTTGCATAGGGTTTTAGACATGTCAAATGCAAGATTTTTATTTTAGAATTAAATTTGAAAGATACATGGATAAAGTTGTGGTACATATATACAACGGGATATTAGCCATAAAAAATAATGAAATATGACGGGTACTAGACTTGTGTTGGTGGGATCACTTTTACGAAGTGATATAAGTGTGTAATCACAACGCTGTACACCTGAAACTAGTATTGACTGTCAACCATCATGGAAAAAAAGAAAAAGCATTATGTTCAGCAGTTTCTCCTGGGAGGGGCTCTGGTATCTTCCATGTTGACTGAGGTGGAGAGGTGGAGGCAGACAGGATAAACTGGAGGCAGCTACTCACCAATGGTGCTGCTCTTAGAGGACCTGGCCACAGGCAGACGCTGACTGCTACTGCCCGACAGCACCAACTGGGATTCGTTAGGCGGATACATTGACGCCGTGATCCAAAACTGCTTGGCCAAGCTGGTGTCCTTTTCTGAGGAGCCACTGAATACTAGTAATCCCTGGGGATAAATTTCACAGGACTTCTTTCCAGGGCTAGGACCTACACCAGGCCTCGTTTCCATGGCAACTGAGGACGCTTCTCCAAGCTCCCCTGGCCCTTCTCCCAGCCCTGCCTCTCAGAGAACCTTCAAGTTGGCAGCAACAGGCCAGGCTGGAAACCCTTAGTTTCCTCTGTAGATGTTGAGGTCCAGCGCGCATGGGTGGGCCCTCTGAAGCCCACTTCTGTAGTGACCGCAGGCTTCGGGACCAGTCTTAGATGGAGTCCAGATAGGAGAGTCAAAACATCAAGTGGGGGCGTGTCTTGTCCTGTTGGGGTCAGTGGGGAAGCACTTCAGCGCTCATATTGTGGGTCAGCCTTCTACCTGCCTCCCCTAGTCTCCAACTTCCATTCCCCCAAAGATATCCCAATAAAGCTTTCTATTCCTTAGCCCCACCGCCCCAATTCCCCCTTCCACACCGACTGTCATAGCTCGTTACAGGCCAGCTTTGGTTGGAGAATTAAATAGGGCAGATCCCATTCTATTGGGAGCTAGAGGTCTAAACTGGGGCAATGGGTACCCATGTATATAATTTTTGTTATAATTCTCTCTCCCTCCACCCCCATCCTTTAAGACAAATCTTAGGAAAGAAGCTGGATTTAGATTAACTGCATTTACTAATGGGTCCCGCTAAAGGCTGCCTAGACTGCAACAGGGTAAATGATTATTTAAAGACGTCTGATGAGTGGACTCAGTCCTTTCATGAAAAATAAAAATTTTGTTAATGTAGTCTTACAGAAATATTAACAAGTGCTTGTGAATAGCTTTCCTGGGAGGTTTTGTTAATCTAGGAACAATTTAACCATTTCAGAGATAGGAAAGTTGCAATTACTGTGGCAGGAATTGAGACGATCCTCATAAAGGCAACTTAGGAAATGAACACGCGCCGATGACCATCGATGTCGGCATGGCACTTTATTCTTTCAAAACACTAATACAGTCTCATGGAAAAGATACTTCAAAAGTTGATCATCACAAATCTATACAGTTACCCAATCTACCTGAAAATTTTTTTGGGTTAAGAGCCTGATGAAATACTGAACATTTTTATATGAAAATACACATATATTTCATTACAAACATATATTTAGCAGCTAAAATGTTGAGTTCTCTCTTGGCTGAGAGAACTGGCAATATTTCCGTGTTCCAACCCCAACTCCCCCAAGTCCATCGATGTGCACAGGCGCCTCCTTTGGATGAAGTCCCAAATCTTTTTACTTGGCCGTGTAGTTAGTGATTGGTACTACTAGCAATCAGCTAACTACACTGCCTAGTAACCAGACTCACAGAAAACAGTTTCCTTTCGTCACAAACTGCAGTCTCAAGTTGGCGCCCCAGGCTTTGTGACGGGTAAGCCATTGGCTCAGCTGTAGCTCACTTTAGTTGGTGGGTGTGTGAATGCCCTACTAAGTAATGAAAAATCGGCACGATTAATCACAGCTATGCAGCATTAAACGTCGTGATATGGGGCGGGGGTGGGGGTGGGGTCCTCCCAGCAGCTTAAAAGTCTGTACCTTACAGTTAAAGCCATTAAATCCCACATGTTTCACTTTCCTCACATGGGATTGCATAATCTTGCTTTTACTCTTAGAAAGGGGAACAGTTTAAGTGTATCTAGAAGCAGCACCCCCCCCCCCCCCCAATTTTCAGGGCTTTGCTGGCACTTGGACAACTTGCTCGCCAAGCAGCGCCAGGCCCATCAAATGCTGACGCATCAGATCTCAAAGCGCAGCTCGCTCTGCTCCAACGCTTCGGGTTGGCCCTTGGCCGCTGCAGCGGCGTCCTGTCCTCTCCTCTCCTCTCCGGCAGCGGCGATGCTGTGCCTTGTTTTGATGGCAGTGGAGTTAGTGATTGCCAGCGCAGAGCACAATCAGCTAATTACACTGCCTACAAACCGAGCACCGGCGC
>NW_005353595.1:723356-768995 GCF_000412655.1 Myotis brandtii | reverse complement strand
CGGGAGGGAGCGAAGGGAGCTGAGAAGGGGCGGGTGGCGGCCCCCGGAGGGAGGGAAGAGGCCAGGAGACCGAGGCACAGCTCCTTAAAAAGTTCCTCTACCTGCTGAGACTGGGGGGACTAAGAGCTCCTTCTCCCCTCTCCCCCCCTAAGAAGCCCCAGGAGCCCACTTTTCATGCCCATCCCCATTCGGGATGACAGCTGGCCGGGTACCAAACTGAAGGCTGGCTTTTCCAAATGGAAATAGGGAGATAGGCCTGGACCCTGCCACTGGGCAGAGGAATGACTTCGAGGGTTTCATCTGCACTCTGTGTTCCCCTTAAACGCTGGGAGGGCCATGGGGTGAGGTGGAAGGCTGATCTTTAGTCAAAAGGGGAGCCAGGAAGCTTGTTACTTAGATCAAAGTCTGGCCCTCATGAGATCAAGGCCACCGTTTTACACTCTCAAGACCCATGTGAGGCAAAACGATTCCTACTTCCAGCACATCTTTGTTTAAATACCAGCTATGTGTTCAGCCCCCAAAGTCATAGGTGGCAACAAAAAAGTGAACATAGTTACCTTCGGAGACAGTATACAATCAATTGCTAAACTGGGTAGAGACAGAAGGGGGTAGGGTGGGACATTGAGAACTGTGATTGGTCAGGGAAGGTTCATGGAGCAGGTACTTGAAATAAGACTCAATTTGGACATTCAGGGTGAGGGCTGTGAAGGCCGGAGAAGCAATGTCTTGTGACCAGTTCCATTTTCTTATTCTCACAATTTCACATTTGATGACGGAGATGTGTTTATGTGTGTGTGTGTGTGTGTGTGTGTGTGGAGTAGATGGGGCAAAGAGGACAGTTACAGAGGAATTCTGGTAGAGCTCCACTAATAATTGTTTCCTTTAGTCACTCCTTCCCTCCTTTTCCTTCAATAAACGAATCAGAAGAAGACAAAGAATATTTTCTGATTACACCCTGTGTGGAACTCAATTGGAAGTAGTCCCCCACCCCCCAATATAGTCTTCATGAACCCAGCATAATGCACTCCCTGTTGATCCTGAAAGCCTAGTTCTAAATTATTTTCCACCAAAGAAAGCTTCCCAGCTACAGACCGATTCCCGAAACCAGCAAATGGTCTCATAGGTGCCATCAATAACATGGAAAGGAGGCCCCCGGCGAGTCCTAGCCACAGAAAGGAGTCCTGTGAAATTTATCAACACACATTCCAAACCCACACTATTAAAACGCCAGGACTTCCCAAGGATAAGTTTAAGTTACAGTATTATCTTTGAATATACAAGTATTTTTGCTAAATTCATTATTTGTTCTGTGAACACCAAAGTGAAGAGTAAGAAATCAAAGTGAAGTATAAAATGTACAGTACAGAAAACATGAATGTAAAAATTAACCTGTTAGGTTATAATGCAAAACACAAGTCATTTATAACTCACTGTAATTTGTGTCCATCTTATTTTGGGGAGAGGCGCAATATTGTAAAACACACTACACAATCCCTTGTACTCCTTTGAAATGTACAATAAACTGAGCCATACCAAGCAACACACTGAAATCATAGCTAATTAACCTCTGAGCTCTCTAGAGATAACTGGAGAGCCAAGTTTGTATTTTACAGTTAAATAGACATACATGAATAAAATCAGGAGCCGGATACCCTCCATTCCATTAGCAATAGGCCGACTTTTAAGTCTTGATTAGGTCACAGTTACAAAAACAAATCTGTTCTTTCAAATGGTTAGTCATTTTTCCTACTACAAGATTTACTACCTCTTCCTGGTTGATGTTTTATGATTATTAGTTGCATCTTGCACGTCTTACCTGAGCTGGGTTGCTCTCATCCAAGGCATGGGTTGCAGGAGATGCCTTGAAATTTAGATTTTTTAAAACTTCTCTTCAAATATAATAAAAAATAAAGAAAACATAGATATAAAAGTCACCAAGATGCATTTCCTACTGAAATAAATTTTTAAAATGCCATGTATCTTGTGGATAGTACAACTAAAGCAGTTCAATAATGAGGAGAATATGTGTGGCCTGGCTTTGTGTGTGTCTGTTTTAAAGAATGCTTGTTCTCAGGGTTGCTGTTGATGTGGTCGGCAGTTACTAGAGAAACTCCACGGATCTCGTTCCCTTTATGGTTCATGTCTAGGCATGCCTGGAGACCAGGAGACCCACGATTTAATCTAAGTAAGAATGCTGGGGGTGGTTAAAATGCCCCAACAGAAGACTGTGTTTGTTTTAGACAGTACCAGGAAGGTACCTTTCACGGGAATTATTTACTGTTTTATTTAATTTCTGGGCTTTTGGTGAATAGGGAGATGGGGAAGGAGCACTAAGGAAAGGAGGTGAGATTAGTGATGAGAAGGAAACCAAGAAGAGGCTAGAAAACAAACACCTTCTGCTGTAGCTTTGGCAAATTTGTATTGGCTACATTTACCACTCCTACATAAAAGACTAAGAAGTGACGGGGAGCTGGGAATTAACACATAAACACCATCTGAGCTTTTTCTATTTATTACAGCTTTTGAAGCATGTTAGAAAGGAAGAAGTGAAGAATTAGATTGATTAGAAATGATTGGAGTTTATCAACTTCTTTTTAGACCTGTTTTTTTTTAAAATGCCCATTTTCTCTTAGGAAATATAAAACCATATTTTGATTTTTATATATATATCAATAAATGCCAGATTATTGTATTAACATTCATGATACTACATTTAGGAACTAGTTTATGTGTCAAAGCAAGACAAGATTGAAGTCAGTTTAGTGCCTTGAAGAACCAAACATCAAAGAGTCAGTTTCTGAGAGATTTTCTTTCTAACTAAAATGAACTGCCAGCAGTTTTTATAATTTTATAGTTCTGATTCCATTTTATTGCACTCTCATTAGTAAGAGTGCACCAGATTCTTAATTAGCTTGTATATGTTTATTGATTAATCAATAACGCTGCTTTCGATATGAAAATGTTAAATTAATCTTTTAGTAAATCAGAAACAATCTAAAAATAGGCTTTATAATTAAAGTTGTTTGAGCTCTTAGCAGGAGTAAACATGTTGCATATTTATGGTCTTCAGGGAACACAGTTTAGGGATTTATGGTTTAGCTGGAGAGAGACACAATTTGTATCTATAATAATAAAGCATTAATATGCAAATTGACTGAACAGCTGAACAGTGGAACCACCGTCCCTACAACCTCCCAAAGCCGGGGCTGCAAGGGCCGAGGCAGCTGGGGCTGGGAAGGCCTACACTTGCATGGATTTCGTGCATCGAGCCTCTAGTATATAGATAATTGAGATAGTTACACAGGCATCTCTCAGGATCCCTGGAGGATTGGTTCCAGGACCCCTGACGGATACCAAAGTCTACAGATGCTCAAGGTCCTTATATAAATGGTGCCGTATTTGTATATAACCTACATCCATCTTCCTGTGTACTTTAAATTATCTCTAGTTTACTTGTAATTCCTAATACAATGTAAATGCTACGTAAATAGTTGTTATACTGTATTGTTTATGGAATGATGACAAGATAAAAGTCTGTACAGGTTCAGTACAGATGCAACCATCGGAAATACACGGTGTAACATTTTTTTAAAATATTTTTGATCAAAGTTTGGTTGAACCCAAGGATGCAGAACCCACGGATTTGGAGGGCTGACTGTATATTAATTACATTAATATATCCAATATGATAATTTAGATATTATTTGTATATTTATATTACAGATAATTATATTAAGTGTCAAGATGGAACTTATGTATGATGTGTTTAGGTTTAGGCATGTTTAGTTTTAGGTGGTGAAAGGACATGGTGGTGGAATTAGGTATATGGAGCTGGAACTCCAGACCTGAACTGAAAAGAGAGATTTCGTAGTTTCCTGAATCTGTAAGAGTTGAAGTTGTGAGGATAAGCGAGATCTCCAAGAGAGCTATGCTGTCTTATTTTTATTGATCCCGCAGCCCCTACTAACCTGCTATGGTTCACTCAGGACAGAAGATGACTAACAGCAACATGTTATTCTTGCAGAATAGGGAATAGCATGAGGAAAGCCGAAGGCCTCAAGACCAACTTTGAGAGCATCCATCCGCTATTTAGGGGCTGGCAAGAGGAAGTAAATCTTGAGAATGATTAGTCCGCAAGGAGAAGCAGAAGAGAGGATGCTCATTGAAGCCAAGCTGTTTTAAACAGGATCATATGCACATATGAACCCAAGGGTAACTGCTGCCTTGGCACCACCAAGTCACAAGGTGTGGTCAGTGGAATTGCCCACAGAGCAGCAGACGACTGCACCGGCTCTATCAGAGCGTTTTGCCTCAGAGCTTCATCAGCCAGTCAGTAAAGGCTCCGTAAACTGCTCTGGCTACTGGTAAATAGATGATCTTTCCTGGCCACTTCTCACCACTGATTAAACTCTGTCCCCTCTACAAAAACAAAAACAAAACAAAACAAAAGAAACGGGCTAGATCGTCAAGGTTACCTCTTATAAGAGGCAATTTTAGGGTTTTAGTACAACCAACAAGTCATCTGGGTGCACAGTTGAAGAAAGTCTATTCTCCATAAGAGAATTCACTGATTATCTTGTTAACTAATTAATTTCTAAGAATGAAAATACTTTATGCTATTCTTTGAAGAATTACTCTATGTCTACTTATTCTTGTTCTGATTTTCACTCTCCCTAATTTGGCACTTAATCTTTTTTTTTATTTTTTTCTATGTAGATTTATACTTTTTAGTTAAAAAAATTCCATAGCTCTTATTTGTTATTTTTTATTTCCTCTATATCCATAGACTATCTCTCAAGAATTTCATTAGGATTACATTTACTAAAGTTCACATTGTCCTTCCCCTCTTAGCTCTCATCTATTGTTTTCATCTCAGGCTCAAAACCTACTCATGGTAACATTTTCTTGGTGCTTTTTAGCTCATCTTGCTCATTCCCTTCTCTAACTCCTTTTGCACTTAGTTATTTACTCTACAATTAGTATCTTCCATAAGTAAAAGAGCACTTTTTTCCAATATGTAATTGCATTTTGAAAAAAAGTATTTTGTTATACTAGCAGAGTGTGATGCCATATATAACACACATTTCTTATATTAGCACAGAGCACTGTATATACATTTTCTTAGTGGGCTAGCTTGGTTTCCAGCTTGATCTATTGCCCTCTGTAGCACAATACCACTTACATTATAGTGCCCAATAATTTACAGGTTCCAGTTATAATGAATGTCCCCCCTGAGTTTGTATGTAGCTGCATTAAAAAGACAACAATAGTGTTTTCAATGTTTCACAGTTTTGTTTCCTTTATGGCCTCCTGCAAAGACCCCAGATGAAAATTTGCCAATCCGTCCTGCTTTCTATTTTTATGAAGACGATCAAAGCTGGCCCAAGAAACACAATCTCTGACTTTTAAAATAGCCAATGATGTCTTTAAAACGTGGTCTGCCAATTTGTAATGAAATGGTCCTATTTTTGTGGAGAGAGACATAACTTAAAATGAGGTTATACATCAATATATACATATATATTTCTATATAGACTTGGGGAATACTGCTAAAACATCTATAATAAAGCTGTATCACTGTCTTTATTTATATTTTTTCAACTATGATATTACCCAGAGGTACAATAACTGTTACACTTTTGAATGTCCAAAATTTACATTTTAGAAATAATGAGAAAAATATGTGAGTGTTCCCCCTCAAAAAAGAAAAAGAAAAAAAGAAAATAGAAATAAAGTCAGAAAAATGCTTGTCATAAATAAAGCACTTGTATGGTAACTTTATGAAAAAGAAGCATCATGTTTAAGGTTCATTAATTTTATCATTAAATGAATTTCACGTAGATAAGACAGCTCTAAACTAAATTTCTTTTGGGTTCAAATCAACATTGCATGGCGTACAGTTTTACTAGGTAACATGTTGGCGTATGAATTTTGTTTTAATAATTAATGTAACTTCCTTATGTGGTTTGAACCTAATGGGACTGAGTTCATGCATGGGTTGTATAGAATAGTTCATCACTATATAAAATGGTGCTACTTGCTTTTATAAAAAAAAGAAATGTACTTTCTGTCAAAAATGGGATTTTTGCTAAAACATCTATATTTCCCCCCTCATTAGCAATGACATGCATGTGCAAATGGATGGATGATCCTAGGGATGTAATTTACAACTGAAGGAAGTGAAGCTACTGAAATCAAACAGGTCTGATGATAAGACTGGCTATGATATCAAAAATCCAGTGAATTTAATGTTCAATTTAGATGATACTTTAAATTATTTTGCCTATTTTAAACTGTTGTATGCAAAAACATTTTCATTGTATAGCTGAAGTACAGATAAAATAAAGAAGACAAATGTCAAGGCTTACCTTTATTGATGAACCTTGTGGGGCTTGAAGATACTGTCGCAATCAAATTAAACTCTTGTTAAAATGAAGAAATGCAATTCCAAAATGACCTCGTACAAGGTCATTTTGGTCATTTTAATGTTTTACATCATTTGATTTCCTGTTACAAAAGGTAAAATGTCTTTGATGGTCCCCTTCATCCTGTTCTGCATCCTCATTCCTAACGGCCAGAAACCCGATTCCCATTTTCCGTGATGCCTCCCCCAGATTCCTCTCCTCAGAAAGAGCATGAGCCTTTTGCTCTACTATGGATAACCCATTTGACACTTTGAAAAGGAAATCCTGGAAAGACAACGTCTTATAGTAGGAATTTTAGACATCACATAAAAACAGTGGAAGAGCTGTTTTTAGTCTTCACATTTCAGCAGCCATTTTCTACTCTAAGTCTGAGGCTGGCTTGGGCTGGCCCCATTAAGACCTTCCACTAACTTCTTGTATCCTTGCAGTGGACATCACTATCTGGGTGTTTCATTGTCAAAAAAGAAAAAAACTCAGTATACCTCAACCTGAACCAACCATCATTCCATTTATACTGGCTCTTCCACTGAACTTGATTATGTCAATGATGACATTGTCGTCTTGGTTACTAATGCTTGAAACATGGAGTGATTTGGGGTATCCTATTTCTCAAACTCTGTATCCAAATAGCACTTGTGTACATATTTGTTTTCCTTCTCTAGACTATAAACCTCTTAAAAGGCAGTTGTTTTTTCCCAACTCCATGGCACTTAGCAGTGTCTAATATGTAGTAGATGGTCAGTGAATAGTCACAGAGTGAATATTAATTATAACAGAAGGTATAGTTGTCATTCATGTGTAGGAGGTGATTTAAATAAGGTGTTTAAAATCATCATAAGCAAGTAACTGAAGGAAGTCTTGCATGATGTTTAGTTTCTATTTGATTGTTCTTTCCTGAAATCTAAGTACATTGGTATCCTATAGTTCTATTCATACTTCTAAGGCCTGCCTGGGCCTGTTGCAAAAAATCATGCTAGGAGAGGGCTCAAAGCCTTATCAGTTAACATGATTCACTAACTCAAAGTGCAGTAGAACAGTATGCCATCCTGGAAGGTGAAATAAAGAATTATTAAATATCTGATAGCATTTTAATCATCATATATAATAAAAGGCTAATATGCAAATTGTCCTCAACTGGGAGACCAGGAGTTGGATCACTCGCTAAGATGTGGGCTGACCACCAGGGAGCGGCACGGAACATGGCGGGCCACCAGCAGTGGTGGCTGGGCGCTGAGGGAGTGAGGGAAGAAGGAGGCAGGGAGGCCGGGAGGCGGGGAACCTGATCAGCCCTGATCACTGGCCAGGCCTAGGGACCCTATCTGTGCATGAATTTCGTGCACTGGGCCTCTAGTATAAGTATAAACATTAATCATTTGAAAAGGAAACATTTGAGTATGTGCTAATGCATGTGTTGCCTTTAGTTCTGAAGCAAATTTTATTTCAGCAATATATGAGCATTGTCCTGATTTTCAATTTTGTTATTTCCAGTATAAATTTAAAAAGCAATCTTTTCCAAAGTTTATCCCAGCAAAGGCTAGAAAAGATGAGAATAAAAAGATGAAATGCAAATTTGTCATAATAATCTTTGTTAAGCTTAAGGCATTACTAAGCAATTAGAAGTGTAGAATACATTTCCAATTTCTTTGACAACTAGGAGAGATCTCTCTTAATGATCTCCCACCTTTACTGCACATTAGAATTACTTGGGGAGCTTTTAAAATCCTGATGCCCAGGTTGCGCTCCACCAGACTTAAATCAGAATGTCTGAGGGTAGGAGTCAGGCATCAATATTTTAAAAAGATATTCAGGTGATTCCAAATTGCAGCAATTTGGGAACCCACGCAATGGAGTAAGGGCAAGGAGAAACATATCATGGAAAGCTGAAATAAACAAGATGCTGTGGGAGGAGAAGATCATAAAGGTCCTAGTCACACCTTTATTTTCTTTTTATATGTTCTGGGTATACAAGGTACTTAAATACTTACTGAATTGAACTAGCCTTATTAAATCATGTCATTAGTAGATGACTCAGCCACCCATTTCCATAGTCATTATCATTTTCATATCTCTTAAGCATCCAAGATATTACACTAGCCAATGCACACCCTAATATCTGTGCTTCATCTTCATCATTGATGAGAGTTTTAACAGTTACACCACTCCAGTGTGCCAGGAGCCATCCATATCAGGATTCCTTAAAACATTCCTGGTACACACACAAAAAGAAAAAAAAATATTCCTGGTACAAACTGTATAAAATGGAGTTTCTTGGAAACAGACTCTGAGATGGGAGTTGCATGCAGTGGGGGGTCCTCTTGAGAGATATACCCACACGAAGTGAGAGAGATAGGACTGGGCAGAGGGAGAGATGGACCACTGAGGTGGTTGCAGTTGAGGCCTCAGCCTATCTGAAAAGGAGCCCTGGAGATGGGTAGCCCTTCAGAGTTGTTACAAATTGAGGCAAGAGAGCCAGGTTTTTGTATTCCTACATTAGCTGGGCAATGGCTGCAGGTTCCCCCTTGGAGGAGGGGCAGATAACTTTACTCTGAGGCTTTTCTCAGAGCTATTCTCAAGGAGGGCTGCAGCTGTGAGCCAACAGTACCTGACAGTTCCATCAGCTAGAGCAGCAGTTCTCAACCTGTGGGTCGCGACCCCTTTGGGGGTCGAACGACCCTTTCACAGGGGTCGCCTAAGACCATCGGAAAACACATATATAACTACATATTGTTTTTGTCATTAATCACTATGCTTTAATTATGTTCAATTTGTAACAATGAAAATACATCCTGCATATCAGATATTTACATTAGGGTTCATAACAGTAGCAAAATTACAGTTATGAAATAGCAATGAAAATAATTTTATGGTTTGGAGCCACCACAACATGAGGAACTGTATTAAAGGGTCGTGGCATTAGGAAGGTTGAGAACCACTGAGCTAGAGGATGACTGTTGGTCGAGAAGAGGGGAACTGGTTGAAGGACCACAGTATCTATTACAAAGTTCAAAATGACTTGTCTTTGGCCAATACTTTGTGTGGGCTCGTGAGTCTTTTGACATGGCCCATTGGTTTTGTAGAGCTTCCTTGCTTTTTGGTATAAAAATTCCAGGCTCTACCTGAACTAGAACTGGAATCAGTAGTTTCTCCAAGGATTTTTTTTTTTTAAAGAGGCATTCAGCAACCACAAAATGAATGTTAGGGTTGTTTATTAATTCTAGGTCCTTTTTTCTTTCTTTTCTTTCTTTTCTTTCTTTTCTTTCTTTTCTTTCTTTTCTTTCTTTTCTTTCTTTTCTTTCTTTTCTTTCTTTTCTTTCTTTTCTTTCTTTTCTTTCTTTCTTTCTTTCTTTCTTTCTTTCTTTCTTTCTTTCTTTCTTTCTTTCTTTCTTTCTTTTTCTGTTAAACCTCACATTAGGATATGTTTTTCATTGATTTTCAGAAAGAGTGGAAGGGAGAGAGAGAGAAAGAGAGAGAGAAAAACACTTAAGTGAGAGACACATGGGCTGGTTGCCTCCTGCACCAAGCCTGACCAGGGCTGGGGGGTGGGGATGGAACACAAAACCCAGGTATCTGCCCTTGACCAGGGGCTCTGGCCAATGCTCTAACCACTGAGACACCGGCCAGGGCTAATTCTAGGCCTTTTCAATGGATAGAACTAAAAAAATACACTTTTGAAAAGAAAAAAATCACAAACTCATATTAATATTGCCCTTTTGAATTTAACATACGATTTTTTATCTCCTTTTCTTTACATTAAAAATCTTAGTTTATAACAACATTAAATATTTGTATTCCCCTATTCTCTTCCCATATATGTTTGAAAACAGTAATACTGCTGTTACTGCAAACAATTAGGCTACAAAATAACTTTAAAAATATATCCTTGCAGCTCTCTAGAATATATTCCAATGTGTTTTAGAGTCACTAGATTTTGTGAGTGCACTCTGCTTGATTTGTATCCTCTACAACCTTTTAATTCATTATTTATAGCAGGACACATTCTTGTCAAATTTGCAGATAAGATAACAGGTAGCCCAAAAGATAAGAGAATGTATTAGAAAACAAAAATGAGGGCCACAAATCTCCATTCTTTATAGTGATGGCCTAAGTTTTATACAATGAAATATGATAAGTATAGCTGCAATTATGTAATTGTTTTATATTCACTTAATAAAAAATAGAAAATTATATTAAAATAAGTATAAACTTAAATTTATTAATAAGAAAGGCTACCACTTTTTGAGTACATATTAGATGCCAGGCACTCTGCTAAATGCTTCATATAATTTTTAAATTTAAACTTGACAAGAACCTCATAAGGCAATAGCAGTAGTATGACATTTGTACTACGACAGCAGTAATAGCTAACATTTACAGAGCATTTCTTCAGTACCAGCTGCCGTTTTACATTTAATTCTTACAACTACCCTTCAAATTGGGTACTATTATTATTACCTTTATATAGATTAGGAAATCGAGGCACAGAGAAGTTCAATAACTTGCTAAGTTCAGACAGGAAATCGAGCTAAGATCCAAATCTGGCAGTCAGCTTCCAAGGCCATGCATATGCTTCCTCCTTTTACGGATGAGACTGAAGATTCGAGAGGTTGAGAAACTTCCCCGAGTTTCTAGTGAGCTAAGGCCTGGGATTCAATCCCACGGCGCTTGATTTTACAACAGATTTCTTAACTGCTCTGCTGTACTGCCTTCCTGTAAAGCGACTAAGTAACTAGTAGTTAGATCAGGTGCTTAAACAATATTGGTGGTAATCTTGATAGCAACCCTAGGAGGTTGCTGTTTCACAGACCTCCTCCTTCTGAAAGTTCAGGAGGTTAAGCAAGTTGCTCAAGCTTACAGATAGCAGGTTGTCAAGTTGCCGTTCACACCAGGTCTGACTCCGAAGCCCGCACTCTTAAACATTCTGCACTGTGCAAGAAGAGAGCGATGATAAGATAAAAAGACGACTTGCAGGTTCAATGTGAGGCAGTGGCCTGATGCTCCTGCCACCCAGGTAAATGCTACCTGAAGCTGCGCTGTAGAAATACAGTGTTCAGAGCAAGGGAGGCGACAGTCCCACTTGGTCCCGCGGAGATGGAGCCCACCTGGAGCGCTGTGTGTGCGTGGGCCCCACTCTCTCAGAGGGTCCCTGACTCCCCTGAAGCCCAGCCCGAGGGGAGCGCCCAGTGGGGAAGGCGCTGAGTAACATGTCTCAGGGAAGAACTGTTAAAACGCTTAGAGTAGTCTCCATGCAGGCTGAATAGCTAGTATTTACAGTGTCCTCACGTGGTGGAGGATGGGACACACTCCAGAGCAGTGGTTCTCAACCTTGGAGTCACCTGGGAATCTTTTTAAAATCCTGATTTCTGGGCCTCATCCTCCGGAAATTCTGTTTCTTTGTTATGGGGTGAGGCCACAACATTAGTAACAAAGAAACAGACTTTCCGGAGGATGAGGCCCAGAAATCAGGATTTTAAAAAAGATTCCCAGGTGATTCTAATGTGCAGCCAAGGTTGAGAACCACTGCTCCAGAGGGAAGAATGAAGCTGCATAGATAGAGAATCAAAGAAGTGGATTTGGCTCCTCACAGGGAGGGAGGTCCACCTGGTGTTTGGAGCTGTTTAGAAAGAAAATGGGCTTCCTTGTCAGAGTGAAATCATTTTCACTGATCAGAACCTGGATGAGCTCTTATGGTGGGTGTTTAAAGACGTATAAGTCAGGTGTGGTGGTTCTGACATTTTAGTGGTATAAGGCCCACCTGGGGGAACTTGTTAACTAGCACTGATTTCCAGGCCTCACTTTTAGAAGTACAGTGTCCCGACTAACGAGTTTTTCGAGATATGAGCCATCTCTCTGCCGAGTTTTTGCTTTGAGTTGCGAACTAAAATTCGGGTTACAAGCCAGCTTCAGATACCCCACCGCTAGTTGGCGCAGCAAACGTCACAGTGAACTCCACATCAGCCCAGCATCATGTGTCTCACTCGTTCACTTTTTGATTTGACATACAAGTAATTTGAGTTACGAGCTCCGTCACGGAACGAATTAAACTCGTAAGTCAAGGCCCCGCTGTATTGACTCAGTAGATCCGGACCAAGGTCCAAGACTCTGCCTTTTTAACAAGCAGCCGGGTAGATCCAAACCAGGTGGTCAGGGCCCACACTTTGAGAACTAGTGAGGCTGATAAACTCTGAAATCTCTTCCACTTATTTCACAAATAAACATATCAGTAAATAATGTCTGTAGTCAACATATGACTGTGCAGAGAAAGTTGTAAGTTCTATAAAAGATTCAAGACAAAATTCTTTAATATGGTGACAGTTACAATTAGAAGTGAACTTATTGGGAATGTAGGATATTAGAATATGGAAGGAGAAGGCTTGATTCTCAATTTGTCAGATAAGACTTAAAAAGTGCGATGGAAGTTACAAATGCAGTTTGAAAATCTTTAAACAGAGAACCCTGTCGATATAGACAAGGAGCAATTTCATGGGGGCTGAGAAAAAAGCTGAGCATCCTAAATGACAGCACCTGTGTCAGGCTAAACACCTACCAGGCTTTGGGGCCCAGGCTACTATAAATTTCTGCCTGAAACTAACAAAACATGTGTGAGTGAGAGTTGGAAACTAAAAGCATAGTTGGTCTTCTGACTCTGGCCCACTTTGTGTTGGGGCTGAAGTTTTTTTGCTGGCAAGTACAATATTTTTTTATTAATATTAACTTTTATTTAAAGCATGCAACCTGAGAGCCACATTTTAAAATGTTCTTGCTCTCTATAAATATGTTTTTTAAAAGTGGGGCTTGGTGTAATTACTGTCCAACATAAAGACTTTTTCTTTTACTTAAGTTGCATAATGAAGTTTTATTTGTTTCTTAGGTGTATTAAAGTTTAAAAAAGATATTTTTCCTTTGAAATTTGTTAAAAACTGGCTAGTTCAAGAGGTTGTATTTTTGCCTGTTTTGTTGATAGTACTCATGTGCTTATTTAGTTATTAAAAACTAGCAAATAATTTCTAATTAAAATGTAAGGTGTATACAATTTCCAAATAGTAACTACATGTTGGTAAGTGAGGCTCTTGGTTCTATTTAATTCATTCTTGCTTCCTTTTAATGGTTGCAGACCTCATAGATTTTTCTCCTTGAATCATGAGAGATGAAATTGCAACAGCAGTTTTCTTTGTCACAAGACTGGTGAAAAAGCATGATAAACTGAGTAAACAGCAAATAGAAAACTTTGCAGAAAAGCTGATGACTATCTTGTTTAAAACATACAGAGGCCACTGGCACTCTGAGTGCCCTTCTAAAGGGCAAGCCTTCAGGTGAGAGCTAGTGTGGGGTATGGGGAAGCGGGGGGAAACAGGCATTGGCAATGATTTTGTTGGCAGCCTATGAGGAATGCAAGTTTTATGGACTGAATGTGGGCTTGCTTGAAAGAAAGAGATACTTAGTGATAGTGCAGTTGAATATTCTAGCACAAACCCCCTTATGTGAGGTGGATTGAGCAATTTCTAACTGGTGTTAACGATGAAAGATATGCAGTGAACGCTTGGGGAATGAATTGTGTGACTCAGTGATGCAACTCACATTCTGAGTTGCTGTGAGAAAAGCTGAGGTTTCACTCTTATTTGTAAAACTGGAGGGTGGGGAAGGGGTGGGGGAAAGCAGGGGTGAGGTGGGAGCTTTGTGTATTGCAGCAGAAACCTAAAACCGTATTTCTTCTAAATCCTAACTAAAACAGAGTGTGGTGGTTCTCACAATGCCAGTCTGTGCCCTTGAAGTGGCTGGTAATGGTGACATTCACGTCTGATAGTTTCTATGATTCTCCTGCTAAAGCACCTGTCGACATGCCTTTGTTTCCCTTCCCTTGCTTTTTAAGGTGTATCCGGATAAACAATAATCAGAATAAAGATCCCATTCTACAGAGGGCTTGTGCTGAAAGTAATGTGAATTTTTCTCACCTGGGACTTCCAAAGGAGATGACCATATGGGTAGATCCCTTTGAAGTTTGCTGCAGGTGAGTAACCTCGTTGGAAGTAAGAGCCTGCGTTCCCTCTGACAGGTGGAAACCTTAGGTTAGTTAGTCAGTTCTGTACACGTTTGTGAAAGATGGTGCCCTGGGTTAACAGCGAGGGCAATGGTTGGTTAAGGTTTTAGTTGCAAACTTTATTAGACAGCGCAGACTTCCAGGAGGAGTGGGAAGCACAACGCAATGGTTGGTTAAGGTTTTAGTTGCAAACTTTATTAGCGCAGACTTCCAGGAGGAGTGGGAAGCACAACAATTTTGCATAATATTTGAAATTTGATTTTAATCCCTGCCAATAGTAGATTATGTCTAAGTCCTACAGGCAGTATCAAGGGGGAAGAGGAGTTATCTACCATGGGGCAATTCAGGCCATCAGTTCAATCAAAAGAAATGAGTCTTTGTCTTTTTCTGAGCAGTTAACCAAGATAGCGCTTAAGGAACACCCCCACCAATTACAACAGTGCAGTAGCTGAAGGTCATAGCGTCTCTCAACTTGCTTTGCTGTCAAGTCATTTCAATTTGTTTTTCAAAATAACTCTTTTTGTAAGTTAGTGAGTTGTCTCCAGAAGAAATTAGAGATGAGCTGTGAGACGTTGAATCCCAAACAAATACTTTATTTTCTTTTCCTACTTAGGTATGGTGAGAAAAATCACCCGTTTACAGTTGCTTCTTTCAAAGGCAGATGGGAGGAATGGGAGCTCTCCCGACAAGTCCTGGATGCTGTCAGTAGAGCCTCGCTAGACTACTCCTCGGGCACTTCCTCCGATGAAGAAAGTTGTAGCAGAGAGCCCCGGATAATTCCTAAAGTCAGCAATCCGAGGAGTATTTATCAGGTAAAGTGTGCTCCAGGTCTCCTGTCTACTTTTATTCCTTTTCTGATTCTAAAAAGAATATGCTGACTGTAAAAGCAAAGAAACAACAATTGGAAAACCTGGAAAAAACCAAAACTACAAAGTTTAAAATCACAATATTAATATTCTGGCAAAACATTTTTCTGTGTTTTGTTTTTTCCTTCTATATGTAGTTCCTCTACTTGGCTGAATGATCAGGATCTATACTATCATTTGCAGTCCCATTTTTCCGTATAGTATTTGGACATAAACTTCCTTTCACCTAAATTTCTTCAGAATTAAATATTAAAATTAGTGGCCTTTCTTATTTTTTTTTATTTTTATTTATTTTTTATTTTTTTTTTTACCACAACCCATAGAAAGACATGCATAGTATGTTAGAATTTCCTTCTATATGTAGTTCCTCTACTTGGCTGAATGATCAGGATCTATACTATCATTTGCAGTCCCATTTTTCCGTATAGTATTTGGACATAAACTTCCTTTCACCTAAATTTCTTCAGAATTAAATATTAAAATTAGTGGCCTTTCTTATTTTTTTATTTTTATTTTATTTTTATTTTTAATTTTTATTTTTTTTTTTACCAAAATCCATAGAAAGACACGCATAGCTATAGGTTAGAAATAGTTTTCATGAAACACTATTTACCCTTAGTAGGTACAATGATTCCAACACTTTGAATTAAATTAAATTGATTTCAACCATCTAAATTGATTTCATGACTCACTAATGGTGGCAACCCACAGTTTGAAAAACACTGATCTAGGGAGATCTGTGTTGACACTTTGTATGTGTATACTTGTATGTTTCCTTAAAATGATCACTTATGGCCCTAGCTGGTTTGGCTCAGTGGATAGAGCATCGACCTGCAGACTCAAGGGTCCCAGGTTCGATTCCAGTCAATGGCACATGCCCGGGTTGTGGGCTCGATCCCCAGTGGAGGGCACGCAGGAGGCAGCCGATCAATGATTCTCTTTCATCATTGATGTTTCTATCTCTCTCTCCCTCCCGCTTCCTCTCTGAAATTAATTAAAAAAAAATTAAAAAAATAAAATAAAATGATTATGTATTCACATGTTAAAGTAATTTAAATACTTAAAATTTTAATATTCATTTGCTTTCCTAGTAATTTACTCAGTTAATCTAGATATCTGCCAATTATAAATTATTTCCACATTGTTATATAAAAAAAGCTGATAACTTATACAGAAAGATGTCTGAATTTTAAATTATTTCTGGAGATTTGATTCTCAGACATGGAATTACTGGGTCCATACATTTTAATAAATGTATAGACATTTTACTCATTCTCAATGTACAGCCAAAGTACTTTTTAGAAAATTATATTTATTTGTAGTCTAACCAGCTTTATGTGAAAGTGTTTACCATTTTTCCTAAAATTGAGTATTCTCACTTAAAAATAGTTTTGATAACAATACTATTACAGATATTATTAAAGTTTAAAAATTAAAAATCTCCATGTCCCCAAATGTTTTAGATATTTACTATCTTAATGAATTTCCTCTTTTTTATCCACTTATCATTTAAGTTCTGAATGTATTAGTATAGGCTCTTCAAACTTTAAGAGTATTTTAACTTATCATTTTACTGGAAAATATTATTTCTCCAGCTTGTTTAGTTTTCTAAACTATATAGATAGTTTGTACATAGTTCTATGTGTATAAAAGTTTAAAATTATATAGTGAAATATTTGCCCTTAATTCTATTTTTTAAATTAATTAATTTATTGTCTAAAGTTTTACATGTCTCCATTTTCCCCACTTGACCCACCACCCCAGCCATTCCCACCCCAGGCAAGCCCCCACCACCCCAGTGTCTGTGTCCACTGGTCATGCTAATATGCATGCATCTAAGTCCTTTGGTTGATCTCTATCCCCGCAACTCCCCTGCCTTCTCCACGAGGTTGGACGGTCTGCTCAGTGCCACCTTGTCTCTAAATCCATTTTTGTTCATCAGTTTATGTTGATCATTATATCCCATATATAAGTGAGATCATGTGATATTTATCTTCCTCCGACTGGCTTATTTGGCTTAGCATAATGCTCTCCAGTTCCATCCATGCTGTTGCAAATAGTAAAAGTTCCTTCTTTTTTTATAGTGGCATAGTATTCTATTGTGTAGATGTACCACAGTTTTTCAATCACTCATCTGCTGGTTGGCATTTAGGTTGCTTCCAAATCTTAGTTAATTTAAATTGTGCTGCTATGAACACACGGGTGCATATATCCTTCCTGATTGGTGTTTCTGGTTTCTTGGGATAGAGTCCTAGAAGTGCGATTACAGGGTCAAATGGGAGTTTCATTTTTAACTTTTTCAGGAAACTCATACTGTTTTCCACAGTGGCTGCACTAGTCTGCATTCCCACCAGCAGTGAAGGAGGGTTCCCTTTTCTTCACATCCTCACCAGTACTTGTCATTTGTTGATTTATTGATGATAGCCATTCTGACAGGTGTGAGATGGTATCTCATTGTTGTTTTGATTTGCATCTCTTGAATGATTAGTGACTTTGAGCATGTTTTCATATGTCTCTCGGACTACTGCATATCCTCTTTCAAAAAGTGTCTACTTAGGCCCTTTTTCCATTTTTTGATTGGATTGTTTATCTTCCTTTTGTTAGATAACATTGGCAAATATGTTCTCCCATGCAGTGGGCTTTCTTGTTGTTTTGTTGATGGTTTCTTTTGCTGTGCAGAAGCTTTTTATTTTGATGTAGTCCCATTTGTTTATTTTATCCTTAGTCTCTCTTTACCTGGTTTTGGAATTAGGGTTATGCTGGCTTCATAGAAAGAGCTTGGAAGTGTGCCTTCCTCTTGAATTTTTTGAAATAGTCTGAGGAGGATAGGTTTTAGTTCTTCTTTGAATGCTTGATAGAACTCCCCTGTAAAGCCATCTCGGACCAGGGCTTTTGTTTGCTGGAAGATTTTTGATCACTGCTTCAATTTCTTCAGTAGTTATCGGCCTATTCAGGTTTTTTGATTCTTCCTGATTGAGATCTAATTCTATTTTTATGCTTAGAAAGGCCATCTTCCATTTAGGGATCAGCTATATTCTTCTAGAACAATATCATTTCAGAGTATAGTCTATAAAACATCTGTATTGGTCACTCGAGATGTTTAAAATGGATATTTCTAGACCTCCACTCAGAGATCATGATTAGACAGTTTTGGGTCCCACCAGTGGGGTGGGGTGAGGTAGGGGAGAACGTACAAATATATAGACATTTGCATAAGTGTGTTTTTAAAAATTTTATTTAAATTAAAAAATTATTTTTATTTAAAGGTATGAAATTGACTTGCTTTATACCCTTGAAAATGCTAGCCAATTTTTTCCAAATATGATTATCCACTTCTCTTCATTTGAACTTCCTATGCTTTTGAAACATTTAACTTCTGAGTTATAGGTTTTATTTAATCCTTAGGGCTAACTTCTTAGTTTAAAAAAGATCTTTATGCACCTTTTTATCATTTTTTTTCTTCTTTTTTCCAGGTTGAAAACCTGAAACAGCCCTTTCAAACTTGGTTCCAAATCCCCCCAAAAAAGAACGTATTGGATGGCGGTCTGGGCCACCTGAGAAATGCTTATCACGCGCTGCATAGGAACCGCAGGGGCCATAAGCCTGCGGCTGTGTGCCTGGTGGACAGGTACCACTGGGTCAACACCAACCGCTAAGGCAGTGGCTGCGCGCTCAGTGCCATAGCGCTCAGAGGGGCCACTTTATTTTCTCTAAAACAAAACTAGTCTGAGGTTGAGAGGCTCATGAAACAGAAAAAGTAACATTAGGGACCAGGGTGCATGATGGGAATCCTCTCACACAAATCATGACAGTGTTCTTAGCTGTACTTTTAATTCTTATTTAATTTTATATGAAGTTTTAGATAACACTAATGAATGTACCCTGAAGGTAATAGAATGAAGATATGAACCTGTGATAAGATTTAATGAATTATGAAAAGTAACAGTTTAAATAAACGTGTTGTTTTTAATATATTCCTCGTTCAGTTTGTTGCAAGAAAATTTTAAGTTTCTTTCTTCATTAGCCATTTAAAAAAAAAGCAGGTCTTCATTTAGGGAAGAGTGAGCCTCATAATATAGTTTTCTGGTTCTACTTTGTTACCTGCCATCACTTTTATTTCATAAGGCCAGTGAGAGCTTGTTTGAAAATTGCTCTTTAAGATACATAATTCCCTTTATTAAAAAAAAATTGGTTTTATTTCTAAACCTCGTAATAGACTTTATAATTATGACTTACTTTATAAGAGTGATACATGCTCATCATAAGAATTCAAGCTAAGTGGAAAAACAGCACCAAGAAAATAAAATGCGATCACGTCCAGCCAGAAATTACCGTTATTCACATTAAATGGTGACCATCATTCCAGTCATCCTCTTCTATATACAGATGTAAGAATCTGTACACACACAATTAACAAGAAAAGCATGCTACAGGAGCCACTTGTAAATATTTGGATTTAACTTTATTTGATCTTAGCAAAACAAAGAAACCTAAAGTGAAACAGAATTGTTGAATATTCATCAGCTTTTCTATCACAAAGTATCTTATTTCCTGAAAGACTTCTTTATGTCTGTTTTTTTTTTTTAAGGAAAACACTAAGAGGCTGGAAAAATCTTCAAAACTTAAAAAATTTTTGCAGTATTGGTTATTTGTTGCTATGTAAGCTGCAGAAATTAGCACTCTTATTTTTTCTTTGTCCCTTATTTCCCATGTCATTTTTTAAAAAACGGAGGTGTAATCGACAGATAGCATTATATTATTTTCAGGTATACATTATATTATTTTCAGGTATACAACATGATTTGGATATTTGTGTACCCTGTGAAATCATCACCACAATAAGTCTAGTTAACATGCACCATCATACATAGTTACAAAATTTTTCTTGTGATGTCAACTTTTAAGATTTACTCTCTTGGCAACTTTCAAATATGTGGCCTTTTAAATGTTACAGTTTAACATTTATGTTTTGTCCTAAAACAATTATTTCTATAGTTTTTTTCTTAGTTCTAATGTTAAAACTGATTCAATGTTCATCAATAAACTTTTCTATACTGTGAAATCTATTTTGATTCATTTTTGGTGAACTGGATTTAGCAGCTTTTCTTTTTAAAAAATTTTTTGAGATAATTGTAAATTTACATACAGTTAAGAAATAGATACTGTGCACTCTTTACCAAAGGTAACATAGTTTCCACCAAAGGTAACATTTTGTGAAACTATAATATCACAACCAGATGCAGAACATTTGCATCACCCACCAGCATCCCTCTTGTTGCCTTTAATAGTCACACCCACTTCCCTCCCACTATCATCCCTTCCTTAACCCCCTTGACAACTACTAATCTGTTCCCCACTTCTATAATTTTGTCACCTCAAGAATGTTATAAATGGAATCATATGTAGGTAACCTTTTGGGGTTGGCTTTTTTCACTAAGCAAAGTTCTATGGAGATTCACCCAGGTGGTTGCATGTATCAGTAGTTTGTTCCTTATTATATATCACTAGTGGCCCTGTGCACGAATCTGTGCACGAGTAGCTCTCCACTGCACTGTAGCTCGCTGCCCCCCCCCCCCTGCTGATCGGTTGTTACTGTCACGGTATAATGACCATTTGCATATTACCTCTTTATTATATAGGATGGTATGGATATACCAAGATTTGTTTAACCATTTGCCTGTCAAAGGATGACAACTGAGTTGTTTCTAATTTGAGGGATTATGAATAAAACTGCTATAAACATTCAAGCACATAGACTGGGAACATAAGTTTTTTTGTTTCTCTGGGGTAAGTGCCTTAGGGTGGCTGTACCATTACTCCCACCAGCAATGTATGAAGGATGTAGTTTCTCCATATCGGTGCCTGCCTTTGGTTTTGATCTCTTCACACTTACCAGAATGACTTAAATTTTTTTAAAAATAGTGTCAAATCATTGTAGTTTTACCATCTATATATTCTCTTCAGTGAAATGTCTGTGCCATGTCTTCTGGCCATCTCAGGAAGAGATTCCTCATAGCTGTTGGACTGGAATGGAAATTCCAGCTCCTCATGTTGTTTCGACTAACACTTTGGTGACGGTGGCCCTATTACCAGTGGGCAATAGCGAAAGTTCTAACTCTTGGCCTGTGCTGATGCCACTCCAGTGGGAAGGTGGTGGTGAGGGGACTTATTGCTGCCATATTGTTAGTAGATGTCTAGATTTGCCACATGGTCTCCACTGACATCATGGGGTCGGGGCGGGGGCGGGGTTGTAACTGCCCTGTGGGGATGAAAGATGAAAATCCCCCGCTTGCTACTTCATCTTTCCTGGCATCTCCACAGGAGGAGGTTGTTACAGGTTGTTACAGGTTGGTGAGTGGGGGGAAGTCTAGACTCCCCAACCAACTTTTCTTGGTGTGGTTGGAGGCAGGGTTTTTTGTTTGTTTGTACTTTGGGCTGGAGTAAAGCAGTCATTGTCTAAAGGTCTTCTGTCTTAGTGGGCTGCTCCTTTCTCAGTCCTCTGGCTGAAGAGAGCAGGCTTTTGTGGAGCTCTTTTGGTCTGTGCTCACTGGTGTTTGTGGATTGCTGGGGTTTATTTCTAAGTTTGGAATACATGAAGAAAAAAGAGAATCTATGGAGTTTACCATCACAGGCTGCCTTGGATTCAGAGGTCCCTGGCTGTTCTCTTTTCTTCTCTACACCTTTCAAAATCTTCTTGTTTATTTTTTATACATAATACCCAGGGATTTTAGTTGTATTTGGTGGAAGGAGTAGGGAAAAGTATGCCACTTCATCTTCCTGGAAACAGAAGTCTATGCACTACTTTTGAAGTTAAAAACCACATTTTCTTAAAACAAGTATTATATTTTGGGGAAAGGGTTCTTTTTGTTAATAGTTGGTGAAATATGGCTTCTATACCTATTAAGGTTTTCTTATCCTTTTTCTGCTCAGTGGGCTATTATTGTGTGTGTATGTGTGTGCATACTAGCTAATTCCTTAAAGATAACTCAAATATCAAAACTTAATCTCACATTTATTGATTTAAGTCAGCAAGAAATACACATAAGACAGCAGGAAAGAGGACATGGTCCCTGCCTTGTAATCTGCGGCATTTCCATTAAAAAGTGCATGCTTACTAAAAGCTTACAGCTGTTAATGTATTAATAGAATCAGGTGCAGGGCCCAAGAAATCAGGAAGTTGGATCATGTTCGGGTAGGTGCATTGCTCAGCCAAAACTAAGAATACAAAAGAAAGAGCTTTACTTTCTGCACAGCATTTTCTTTACCACCTCTCTCAGAGGCCCTGGGCTTTTGCCTAACTATCCTAAATAGTATTGCATGTCTGGCATAATTAATCTTCACTTTACTCACTGGGAAATTCATTTAATAATTTATATAAATAGTTCAATAAAGTTCTTAAGTGCATACTCCAATATTTATCATATCATCTCAAAGTACTGGAGAAGTCTTTAATCTTATAATGTTGTGCATTGATTGCAGGTGTGAGTGTATATAAGAATCTAATAATTTAATCTGAATGGCTATTTAAGATGGCTAGGTGAGCAAGCTCTAGCAACAAAGAAATGAGAACTGAAGGTCAGTGTAAGATGGTAGAAATAGAGGCGTTAGATGCAGTAAACTGATTCTGAGCAGATATTCTTTATGACCCACTTTAAAACTTTTTGATAACCTTAATCGTAAATCTTCTTGTCATGTTGTCTCACAGTGTTTTTTACGTTAACTTATTTCCCCTAAAGTAGTTTACCATTAGTATTTTGGTTGGAGTTAGAGTTAAATCTTCAGCCATGTGAAGAAATTTCTTAGTTATAACAAAAGACCTGCCAGGCTAAAAAATGTTGAATATGAATTGGATACTGCATTCACTAATTAGTTATTATTCATTATCTACCCACATAGTGTTTCTTTACTAACCTGTCTTCCTTGCATTGCTCAATAGACTCAGTAACAATTGTTCTATTAGTTTTAAAAATCCTTTTTAAAGTAATATAAAACCCTGAGTGAGAATTATCTTAGAGCACAAAAAAGAGAATCATCCTCATGAGAAGCAGTTTGAATTGCTGGCATTGGATTTGTAATTTGAGCAGGCATTTGATTAGAGTTTTGTATTTGAAAATTTGCGGGGGGGGGCTTCTATTGGTTCATGTGATGGTTGTGTCTCTCCTGAGTAGCACTCAAATCCACCTTGAAACTTTAGTTTCAGATTACTGCTCATCTCTTTGAGGTGCTCCAACTGGGGCCTCCAAAGTGAATTTTGTATATGCCACATGGACTACATTTTATGTTCTCTTATTCCTGATCACTAAATATTGTGCAAATATATCTAACTACTTTGTGTGACTCAGAAACAGACAATTTTAGATGTTAGTCAGTCAGACAAATGATAATACATATAAATTTTACATAGAAAGAAGGCCAGTCAATATTTTTAATAGATATTTTAATAAGATATGTGATCTAATGATCTTTTAGTCATAGTGAAAATGTCAGTATGTTCTTTATCTTCTGTGCCAAATATTAGCCCCTGTTATTTTATATATCACCCATGATTATAATATACATTAATGTGATTCATATATGAGTATTATAGCTATTTAAAATATTTTATCAGCTTCATCAGATGTTGTTTTGACATATTTAATACCATTTAATTATGCAGCCTGAAATGAAATCACCATTTTCTTTCTAGATCTAAAAAATAAAAAGAGAGACATATGTAGTTATTTTTATGAAAAGACAATCCACAGAATGAAGAAAAATTATTTCAGAATAAAGAATTCCTACAAATCAATTAAATAGGTGATCCAATCGTAAATGGGCAAAATACTTGACTAGACACTTCTCAAGAGAAGATTTTTAAATGGTGTACAAATATATGAAAGATGCTCAGGTTCACGGGCCACCAGGAAAGTGCAAATTAAAACCACATACCCAGAGGAATGGGTAAAATTAAAATGGAACGTACTAAGGACTGGTAAAGACGAAGAGGGACCAGAACTCTGATCCATTGTTGGTGGCAGTATATATTTATACAATCACTTTGGAAGTCTGACTTGTAGTATCTATTAAAGTTGAACATCTCCAATATTTATTGTTTTTTAAAGATATGACATTTAAGATGATTACAAATAACTTTTTATTGAACAGCAGTAGGTACCATTATGGTATAGTAAAAGAAAACCTGAATAAGAAGTGGTGTACCCAAGTTCTAATTACTTTTTAAAAAAATATATTTTATTTTTTACAGAGAGGAAGGGAGAGGGATAGAGAGTTAGAAACATCGATGAGAGAGAAACATTGATCAGCTGCCTTCTGCACACCCCCTACTGGGGATGTGGCCGCAACCAAGGTACATGCCCTTGACCGGAATCGAACCTGGGACCCTTCAGTCCACGGGCTGATGCTCTATCCACTGAGCCAAACCGGTTTAGGGCTCTAATTACTTTTTGCCCTCTTCCAGCAAGTCTGAGTCTCAGTTTCTGCTCTCTAGGATTAATACTTTACCTACCTCGGGGCAGAAGGATACATTCTGTGATTGTTTGGGTCCTTTCCAACTCTTAGATCTAAGATCCATATCTGTTGGTACTTGGGAAGCTCTTAAATAAGGTGCTGATGACCTAACTTATTCACACCACCATTCATTTCCAATCCTTTGCTCTGCTTACATGCTCAATGATAGACAATGTCCCAAACCCACAATAAAAAGCTTCAGTGTATGCATCAGAGTACAATCTGAATAGTGTAGATCCGAAGGGCACCTCACCTTATCTTCACCCCCTAATTGATCTCTTGGTTTTCTTGGGAATTGTTGCTCTGTAGCAAGGATGCTTTTCAGGAAATGTTCCATATTGGTGAAGAAGAGAAGATCTTTGTTTGTCATAATACACTGTGGAGAGTGTGGAGGACAGAATCAATACTTTTGCTCCTATCTCTTTTAAGGACTTTTGGATCTTCTTAGCCAGTGTGCTGACCAGAGAGTATTATATGTAATTCTGCTTTCAAAATAGAACCAGGCCTGGCAGTAGCTCAGTTATTTGAAGTGTCATCCAGCGCACTAACTGATGTTTCTCCCTCTCCCCCTTTCCCTTCCTCTCTAAAATCAATAAAGGAAACATCCTTGGGTGGTATTAGAAAATTTAAGACTTCTTTATAGATGGTGTTTGGCAGAGGACTGATATTCCAGCCCCACAGTGACCTCTGTCTTGGCAAGTTGTTTTTATACATCTAAGCCTCAGTTTTCTCATCTGTAAGTTATAAATAAAAGTAGCCTCTATTTTGTAAGGGCATGGGGAAGATTAAATGAGATAATGCATATAAATCTCTTAGCAGAACATCTGGTGTGTGGCCCGTGTGTAATGCGTGTGTGCTATTATCTGCCTTGTAGTTAGCTCTGGTAGATTGGAATGTTTGACTATTTAGTATCAGGACCTTATAAATCTATGTATTCATTAACATAGTAAATATATCAAAAGCCTACTCTGAGCCTGGTACATGGGCCGTATCAGGAAACAAAACAAACATCTCCGCCCTTATGGAGCTTAAATTCTATCAGGGGGACCCACAGGTTGAGAACTGCTGGGCTAGTCAGTGGAGGCCTCATTGAGGAGGTGACACTTGAACAAAGATGGGATGGAGACTCAGGTATGCTCAAACTCCTTAGACCAGGTTTCTTGACCTCAGCACTATTGACATCTGGGGATGGAGAATGTTGTTGTTGTGGGGGCTATCAGCTGCATTGCAGCAGTATCTCAGTCCTCTACCTACTAGCTGACAGTAGCAGCTCCCTCTCTGGAGTCAGGACAATCAAAATGTCTCCAGATGATGTGAGGAAAACATCCCTCCTGGTTAAGGACCACTGCCTTAAAGTGTTGAGGCAGAGGGAACCCTTAAGAGGGGAGTAAGTGTACCTGCTGCGTCTGGGAAAGTGTGGTGGAGCTGAGTGAGTGAGGAGAAGAGTAGTAGGTGAAGAGGTGGGAGACAAGGGGACTGGGCGTTACGTGAAATAGGGAGCCACAGAAGGATTCTGAATAGACCTGATCTCTTTTCTTTTTTTTAATCCTCACCGAAGGGTATGTGTATTTTAACTGATAGAGGGAGAGAGAGAGAGAGAGAGAGAGAGAGAGAGAGAGAGAGAGAGAGATGGAAGAGAGAGAGAGAGCGCGCGCAGAGAGAAAATTGCTCCTGTGCACACATTGACTGAGGATCAAACCTGCAACCTAGGTAAGTGCCTTGACCTGGAATTGAACCCACCACCTTCATGGTGTACAGGATGATGCTCTAACCAACTGAGCAACCCAGACAGGGTCTGATTTTCATTTTAAAAGGATCGCTCTGACTACTGTGTTGAGAATAGACTGAAGAGGCAAGTTTGGACTCAGGGAGATGAGGTAGTAAGTTTTATATTAATCCAGGCAAAAGATGACAGTGGCTTGCACCAGGCTGGTAACGGTATAGGTGATTAGAAGTGGTCAGATTCTGGGTATACTCTGAACATAGAGCAACAGGGCTTCCTGATGGATTGGTTGTGGGGTGTATATAATAGAGAGAGGTTTCAAGGAAGACTTAGGTATGAAAAACCAGAAGAAAAGAGTTGATGTTAACTGATACAGGGAAGGTTTTGAATGGAGCAGGTTTAGAAATAAGGTAAATTTGGGGCATGCCCAGTTTGAGATATTTATTGGGCATCCTCAGTTTGCTACAGTTTGATACTTAGTAGACATCCACATGCAGATGGCCAGTAAGCATCTGGATACATGAGTTGAGTTAGAAAGTTAGGTTGGGGCTAGAAATAAAAATTTAAGAGTCATTGATCTATGGATGGAATTTAAAGTTGAAGGCTGGATGAGATACTCAAGGGGAGTGAATATAGACAGAGAAGAAAAGAGGCAGGACTTAATCCTGGCCCTTCAACCCTGAGAGGCCAGGGAGAAGAGGAGGGATCAGTGAAGGAGACTGGGAGGGAACAGCCAGAGAGGTAGGAGGAAAACCGGAGGAGGCCCAGTGAAGAAAATGCATGAGGAGAAAGTAGCCAGGTGTGCCAAATGCTGTTGTTAGATGAGGGCAGAGAACTGACCATTTTGTGTGATTTGTGGGAGCTAGGGTGTAACAGAATTCTGTGATCTATGGTCAACTTCACTAACAGCATCAACAATCACAAAATACATCTCTGACTCTATAACTAGTGGAGATTTGGTTACAGAGAAATGGAACCAAATTAGGAGTCAGGAGAGCTAGAGTCCAGTCTCAGCCCTACCCCTACAAACAGCTCCATGGTTCTGGGCAAATTACTTAATCTCTCCTTTAGGCACAAAATGTGACTACACATATATATGTTCCTGAGATTGCTGGGTGGGTCAAATGAGACAATATATATAAAAGTGCCTTGAAAGTTCATCAACAATCACAAAATACATCTCTGACTCTATAACTAGTGGAGATTTGGTTACAGAGAAATGGAACCAAATTAGGAGCCAGGAGATCTAGAGTCCAGTCTCAGCCCTACCCCTACAAACAGCTCCATGGTTCTGGGCAAATTACTTAATCTCTCGTTTAGGCACAAAATGTGATATGTTACTGAGATTGCTGGGTAGGTCAAATGAGACTATATATATAAAAGTGCCTTGAAAGTTATGAAGTTTTATAAAAATAATGAATAAAGATATGCTCTTATTTATAACTCGAAAATGAATTGACCTTTAATGGAGGATGAGCTTTTTAAGATCATAGCTTTAAATTTTATGATATTTTATTTTTAATAGTTAAAAAGCTGAGATAATATTTTCCTGAAAGTGCTTTAAATAACACAGTATTAAGAACATCTTTGTCTAGTTTGCACAGAAAACAGCACACTGTCAGTGTGGGTAGATAGGTTACTCTTGGGCATTTGAATTTAGTCTCTGAGTCACAGTAAGTTTTATAGGTGGGATTCTGCCTCCTTATTGACAATGCGTTAGTGGGACATGGAGCCACTAACCCCTATACATGATTCAAAGAGCCAGGTACCCACTCTTCCCTGCAGAACAGAGAATTTAAAAAATATTGTCAGATGTGGTTTGAGAAGCAGGCAGAGTGTCATGTCATGGCAGTGTACCACCTAGGGAGGTCAGAAATATTTGAAAAGGTCATGCAATAAAGCATTTATTTTGTGATGAAGTCCATTTTAATCAAGACCATGTGCTACGTACATTAGTTAGTTACCTCTTCTGATGCCTCGGGCTCCAAGTGAGACTCCTTCCTTTGGATGAGTTTAGAGAGAATATCTCTTCCTCTTTCAGAGCTGGGCTGCTCTCCCAGCAGGCTAGCACTTATACTGTGGTCCAGCTTACTGTCCCGGCAAGCTGCTGATATTTGCAGTGTGATAGGGAATGCTTCCCTGAAATAGACCTTCAACCCCTGGCCAAGGACACGGTGAGGGACAGTTCAGTACCACTTTTAGGCAATTGCTATTAAGGCTTTAAAATAATATTTGAAAGAAAAATGGGGTTTGAAATGTATCACGTGTATTTGTCCTCACCATGGGTTACCACTGTCATTTGCAATTGTGGTGAGGCTTATGTGTTGACAATGAAATAGCCACGGGAAGCAGTTCTCATAGGAAGACCACTTCTCTCCAGAATTCTCACGGAGTGGTGCATGCGCTTTCTCGGATGCTGCCAGGAAATCTTCTTTCTGGCCTGGCAGTAGGGACCATAGGCTACCGAGAAGACTTCAGTCCATTTGACATGTTGCAAAGTTTATAACATTGATGATCCCGGGAAATAGAGTCTGCGTCACAGAGAAAGAGAAGCAAACAGCCCTGGGTGTGTTGTAAATACCTTATAAAACGACCTCAGGAAGGAGGGATTGGAATTCTGGTGGAAGTCCTCGGCAGTGATGTGGGCCAGGCAGTGAATCAACAGCAGGATGAAGCTTCCCACAGATGCCAAACACTCTCTCCCAATAAACAGTGTGTTTTCAGCACTCTGAATGGAGAAAATACCCAAACACGGAGATGTCCACTTCAGGCAGCCGTTCCACTGACTCATGTTCCCTACTTTTATAGAATCTAAAATAACTTTGAATAACTCCCTGGGCTAATGGAAGTTTACTGAAGTGAAGAATCGGAAGATAAAGGATAAATGATTGTTTTAGCTCAACTCTCTGAATAAATCATTTTCTCCACTGTCTCCCAGATTTTCTGCTACCCAACCCCGTTTTATAGAAAACAAACTTTTGGAAATTCAGAGCCAATTACTCAAGTATCTGTTCTTTTATCAATGTCCTCTAGTCACTGTCTCCTTATGCAACGGTTCTCAAACTTCAGTGTGAATAGGAATCACATGGGAGTGATTCTGTTCTTGGGGCTTTAGGTGGGGCCTTGGCTTTTCCACTTTCACCAAGCTCCCTCCGTGGTTGCTGCAGGAGGCCCAAGCACCACACAATGAGAACCGTTGTCCTAGAGGGCTCTCAGGCTCTGTCTTTCATGCCCTTATTGAAATCAGGCTCTCAGATCTCCCGTCTTGCCTAATTGATTTGAAATAACTCCCTCGTTCATTCTCTTAAGAGGCAATAGGTTGGCCTGGAAAAGCCTTAGATAATTTGGAATCAGACAGTTTGAGAGCTGTTCCTGGAATCAGCTATGGGGGCAGCACAGACTAGTGGTGAAAAAATGAGTTTGGGTCAAATACGCCTGGAGCTAAGTTGAAACTCTTGCTGACAATGTAATCTTGGACAAGTTCTGGGCCTCAGTTTCCTAATTCATAAAATGAACACCTAACCAGAGTGCCTACCCCTTAGGGCAGTGGTTCTCAACCTTCTGGCCCTTTAAATACAGTTCCTCATGTTGTGACCCAACCATAAAATTATTTTCGTTGCTACTTCATAACTAATGTTGCTACTGTTATGAATCATAATGTAAATATCTGATATGCAGGATGGTCTTAGGCGACCCCTGTGAAAGGGTCGTTCGACCGCCAAAGGGGTCGTGACCCACAGGTTGAGAACCGCTGCCTTAGGGTAATGCATGTAGGCACATGGCCAAGTGCATGGCACACAGCAATCAATGAGTCCCATCAGTAAAATGGGATTAAAGTCTTGCCTACTTCATAGATTGTTTGAGGATCACCTGAAATAGTGCCTGGAGAGTACCATATACGAGTAATTTTGGTCTTACTAAATCCCCTAACAACCTACTAGTCAAGTATAAGCCATTTCCCAGTCCTTTAACATTGATTAGCAGTTCCTCCTCCCACAATCCTTGTTTACCAATGTACTCTCACCAGTGTTTCAGGTCTATCTACACCAGCTTAGAGTTTCCACCAAGGCACCGCCAATCTACACATGTGAGGAACTACTGGGACAGGAACAATTTAGATCCCCTTTTGTAAAAAGATGCTGATTGTGCAGGATTTCCTGGAGCTGGAATCAGAACTCTTATGAGAAAAATGAGTCTGGGACCAGTGACTTGGACAATGACAGAGAGTCATTAACAGGCACAAAGCCACTATGATTCACTGGGTGCAAGCCAGGATGTATTCAATTTACTGATTGGAGAAAGGTCTTCCATGCTGACATTTATTGTGCCTTAGCTAAATGACTTAGAAAGTTCCCTGCTCTAAGAGGGAATGCAATATGTCAGTACTTGAGAGGGAAAAATGTTTTATAACTTTTTTTTGCTTCCATCTTTACTACATACCCCAGAACTCTATAACCCCACACCCGGGACTCAATTTGCAGCACCTGATAGAAGAAGGAACCCCGGAAGGCAGTGTCTGAGGCTTCCGCGGCAGGAAGATGGGAAGCAATCTGCAGGGTGATTTCTGGAGCCCGGGAAGAATAAGAGATAAAAGAAACAAAAAACAAAACCCATCCTTTTGCTAAAAATACTCATGCAGCTCAGCTACATAGCACCACCAAACGAATGGGAAGTAAATGCATTGGAATATCAATTTAAATTGTAATAGGGTAAGTCAATTCAGTATACTCTATAGGGAGGTGGAAAGAATATTTAGTTATGTGTTTGACATTTATGCTAACTTCAAGAATTAATTTACTCCTTTCCTAAATAGAGGTAGGCTAGAGTGGCATCAGGGCTCCCCAGACATGATGCCTTGATTCTAACCTGGCTCTAAACTTTTGGTTGAATGGTCTTGGGTAGGTTTACTCAACCACTCTGTATCTTTCCCTATCAATTTTAAAATGAGAAAAAAACAACAGTATATCATAAGTTTTTATGAAGATTAAGAGTTAATTCATGTGAATTATTAAAACATTTCCTGACATGTATGAAGTGCTTAATTCATTCTATTTATTGTGAATATCATTTGAGAGATGAGCCTTTAGGTTGGTAAAATGACTCCTGTCAGTCCCCTTGAAGGAGAGACTAGCAAGTTCCCTGCTCTAGGTGTGTAATCCTAAGGAATAGCTACCACCTCAAAGCTTCCTTCCTGGTCACCTGATCTTCTTGGCTCCAAGATGACAACTCCGCAGAGAGGCCAGAAGCCACACTTACATGAAGCTTAGGGATGAGGAGGTGCAGGATGGAGAGCCCATACTGGTAAACCACAAACTCCCTGGCAGAAAGGTCTGTGGGTTGCACAGTTATCAGCTCTTCCTTCTGCATTTTCTGAGGTTTTGGGAAATCCTTCAAAGGGCTCTTTGGGGCTACAGAGATAAAAACAAACAAAAAACAGTAATGATTTCACTAACTTTTTTTGTGCAGTGGTGACATATTAACAACAACAATACAATTCAGCTTGGGAAAAGGTGTGTATCCATCCATCCATCCATCCATCCACTTACCCACCCATCCATTCTTCCATCCACTTACCCCGCCCCCCATCCATCATCCTGTGCTACACACGCACTGTGCCCTAGGCTTTCCTGCCCATCTTCATGGAAAGGGATTAAGTCTCAGTCAATTGGAACAGAGGAGCCAGAATGGCAGAATGAGAGTCCCCAAAAGATGGCAACAGTGTTTCTTCTATTTGATAAGGTTGTTTGGGACATTAAATGTATTGTATTCAGAACAGTGTCTGGTGTACAGTAAGCACTCAGTAAATGTTAGCTGTATTAGTCTTCCCCATAATATTGTCTCTAATGGGCCTTGACTTTTTAAACATTTTCTATTTTTATTTTGTTCGTGAGAGCACAAGGACAAAAGGCTTGGGTAGCATGGCGTAGGAAAGACTGACCTGATTTCTGGTCCAGGGTCTGTAAGACCCTGGGAAAGTCACTTAACTTCTTGGAACATCAGTTTTATCATCTATATAAAAATATGTTAATAATCTTTCACTATCTTACAAGGTTTCTGAGTGTAAACAAGACAGTGTATTTAAAGTTGTTTTCAACATTACAAAGTCAATGTCATTGTAAGACAAAGAAGGTTGAAGTCGTGGGGGAAGCTCTCAAAGGAGGGTCTACCTCTCTGCCCATCATCTGCTTAGTTTCCCCCAAATGTAGGCAGAATTAAGACTAAGATTGGTCAAGTTCAGGGGTCCGCAAACTTTTTCTGTAAAGGGTCAGAGAGTAAATATATTAGGCTGTGCCAGCCAAGAGACAAAATCGGGGTTTACCCTTATTGTTCCCCATCATCATGTGAACTCATCTCCTACAATACCATCCCTTGCTTCTCTGATATACAGTGACCTGCCTTCCTGAGAACTCACCAGCATATGGTGTCTGCATCTCCCTGTTGGCACTGCCTTTCTAGTGCTGGATAATTTTTCATCTGGGGATGCAGGTTGAGAGCACAGGCTCTGGGGTAAGAATCCCTGGGACTGAATTCCAGCTGAACTCCTAATCAGCAATATAATTTTGGCCACTTACTTGACCTATTCAGAAACTTCATTGTCCTGATCTATAAAATGAGTAATAGTGCCTACCTCACTGGGTTGTGGTAAAGATTAAATGTGCTAATATATCCAAAGATTATATTATATAGTACTCCACAGAAATGTTATTCTTCTTTTTGACATTTTTTTTTTGCATTATTTACAAATGTAAAGCCATTTTTATCTTGTGGGCCATACAACATCAGATAGAAGTCTGGAGTTGGTCCGTGGGTCATAATTTGCTGACCCCTGGTCAAGTTCAAAGATGTTCATGGAGCTGTGCTTACCAGTGGCCTGCATCATAGTCAGCTGAAAAGAATGCCCTAATTTTCTATTACTCCTCTTTCACTTGGGAGATGGGTAAGTTGAAATAGACCTGGCTCTTCAGGGAAGGCCAGCCACATTCTGTTTTGACTCACAGTTCCATGGGGTGCTATTGGTAATATGATGTACTTGTCCTTGCAGTTCAGCTCTCTTCTTGCAGGCTTGGGACCGGATGCCTAGTTTCTTCAGGATAGAAAAGAGTGGTAAGGTCCACATGATGTCCACTTCATCTGCATCTGAACAGAGGAGAAGAAAATAGTTGTTGCAGTAAGGCATAGAGCTGTAGCCAAAGTTAAAAGAGCCAGACGGAGCATGGGGTGTGACAGCCTCTAAGACAGCCTTCATGCTGCCCCCACGTGCATCATGCCCCTGTGTAATGCCCCCCCCGCCCCCGAGTGTGGGTTGGACGTAGTGGTTCACTTGTAATGAATAGAATAAGGCAAAGGTGATAAGATCAGTATGCAACAAGACTGTGGCTTCCATTGTTTTTTTTTGTTTGTTTTAGACGGAGCATGGGGTGTGACAGCCTCTAAGACAGCCTTCATGCTGCCCCCACGTGCATCATGCCCCTGTGTAATGCCCCCCCCGCCCCCGAGTGTGGGTTGGACGTAGTGGTTCACTTGTAATGAATAGAATAAGGCAAAGGTGATAAGATCAGTATGCAACAAGACTGTGGCTTCCATTGTTTTTTTTTTTTTTTTTTTTTGGGTTTTTTTTTTTTTTTTTGCCCTTTCCCATTTGCTTGCTCTGAAGGCAGTCAGCTACCATGTTGTGAGCTGCCCTATGAAGTCCACGTGGCAAGGAACCGATGGTTCTGGCCAATAGCCAGTGAGGGCTTGAGGTCTGCCAACAGCCACAAGAGTGAACTTGGGCTCCCCAGGTACACCTGGAGATGACTGCAGCCCTGGCCGACACCTGGATGTAGCCCCTGTGAGACCCTGAGCCAGGGTCCTCACTAAGCTGCACCCAGATTCTTGACCCACCGAAACTGTGAGGTAGTAAATGTTTGCTCTTTTAAGCCACAGAATTTTGGATTAGTTTGTTATACAGCAATGTATAACTAATACATTGGGTTTCTCTATGTTCCTTTTAAAGAACCTATCGTGGCCACACCCCTATGGTGTCTGAAGCCCTCATTGTAGCATTAGAACTTTAGCAAAACATGACCCAGATTGGCAGCAGAAGGGAACGTGGGACAGTGAGCAGCCTTACCTGTTTCTGGCCCCCGATCCGCCAATCCCAGGCCTTGGTCTTGCGCTTCCACTAGTGCTGCGGTGAGGCTCCTCAGGAATGGGATCAACGGTGGGCAGGCGGCAGCCTGGTCCCTGAGGGAATTGGTGGTGGCTGTTCCATAAAATCTGTTTCTAGGGCAATTCTCCAAACACACGGGGGCTCCTGAGGCAACAATTCAGGATGAAATAGAATCTTAGTTCCACGCTTGGTTTGCATCTGTCCCATGCGGCTTCTTTGGGAGCTTCTCTCTGATGCCCCCACCAGAGATGGATGCACAGATCTCCTCATGCCCAGCGCCACCTGTGCCGTGTCCAGAGGTCAGTACCCGGATGTGCAAGAGCTGGAGATGGCTCAGTTCCCATTGGTACTGCAACTGACCCAGGGCCCCATCCAGGAAGTCTGTTTCTCCCTCATCAGAGAGACGCAGAACCACCTGGGACTCAGAAAACGTAATGTCCAAATTAAAATGGAACTTCTTTCTCTTTCCCCCTGGGCCCCTCCCGGACCATCCACTGCTCCTGGGCCCACCTACCCCTGAGTATTACATTGCCCTGAAAAGCCACGTTGATGACGTGGGAGGACGTGCTCTTCCCACATGGGTCCTCTTAGCCTCAGAGCTGCAGCTGCCTGGGACGGTTCCAGATCTGTGGGCTCTGCTGTAGCCACATCTCCTTCTCCTGGCTCTGCAATGGGCCAACTGCTTGTCAGAGCTTTTCTGCGGCCTGTCCTAAACTCTGTAGGACTTTCCACATGACCAGCGCCACCTGAGCCTTCTGTTCCCACTCCTCTCTGTCTTCTTGCCGGGACAGAAGGAAGGGCTGCAGGGCAGTGGCCACCTCTGGGGGTAGGGAGGAGAAGAAAAGACAGTAGTTTATTGGGGCAGGGGAAGCTGCCTGTCAGAGCCAGGGCCTGGCTGGGAGCCGGGGAGATGAGCCATTCAGAGGGCTGGAGGAGTCCTCATTGGGCAGCTGAGGCTGATAGTACCACTCCCAGAAGATTTCTGCTTTGGGGATCGGGGCCCAGGGACACTTTGGCACCTCGGGAGATTAGGCCCCGCTCTGGGCCATTCTGTGGGCTCAGGGCTCGGCTCTCCTCTCTGTCTCCTGCAGGCAGCGGGACTCCAGGGCTACGCAGGCGTCCTGAGCAGCCCTCAGCTACACAGGACAGGAAGCACAAAGGAATGGGCCACAGAGAAGGCAGGAATCCTGGGCTGGCTGGGTCATCTCATGTCGGCCCCTCCCGGCTTCTCCATCCTGCTCAGACACTTAGGTGTGACTGAAATCTAAGACCTGGAGCTGGGGAGCCTTGAGCCTTGTCTTTCCTGAGACGGGTTCCCTTCCTGAGGTCAGGGGGAGACAAGGGCTTCACACTTCCAAGCAAAACGTGTGCCATCTGGGCCGACAGGTGTGTGGGGACCGTGAGGAGGTGCTTCTGGGCCTCACCTGCTGCCTGGCATCTTTGCCTGGAGTGGAGAGGAGCTCCTGGCTCAGGTCCCCCAGGTGTTCCACCAGCCACACCTCTTCCTGCTCCTGGTGGTGCCAGTACTGCTCCCGGGCTCTCAGCTCCCGCTCCAGGGTGTCCAGCTACCACATGCAGCTCGTTTAGTGTTCCTAAGCACTTCCCCTCACAGCCCCAGGTGGTCTGGCTGAAGATGCCCAAAGCTGCTCAAGACATGGGTCTTCCCCACCCCTGGGCATCCACGACTAAGCTTGGTGAGGCAGTTGACTTGTTTGTAAATGGAAAAATAATAACCATGAATCTTCTTCAAGCTCCTAGTCCCTCTCCCTCCCTCCTTCTAACACCTGGACTCTGCAGTCACCTGTCCCCTGCCCTCTTCCCGCCTTCTTCTTGGGAGGCCAGGTGAGATGAGCACAAGGCAGGGGGAATTGTTCCCACCTTCTCGTATCGCCCCTTTATATTCATCTGTGAAACTGAGTTGAGGCTAGAATTTATTCATTTTTTATTTATTTTTTATATTTTTATTGATTTCAGAGAGAAAGATGGAAACCTCAATGATGAGAGAGAACCATTGATCGGCTGCCTCCTGCATGCCCCCTACTGGCGATTGAGCCCGAAACCCAGGCATGTGCCCTTGCCCAGAATCGAACCTGGGACTCTTCAGTCCGAAGGCCGATGCTCTATCCACTGAGCCAAACCGGCTAGGAAAGGAGCTACAATGTAAATTTCTTGGCTTCTAACAAGACCTTCTACAACATACCCATCTTTGTTTCTGAAGCCATACCAGATTGAGAATGTATGGGAGGACCCTCAATCATTTTCATTTCCTGAAGATCTGCCAATGGCTGGGTTACTGCAGTAACCTCTTGATGGGGCTTCCTCCTCCAGTCTTACCCTGCTCCCCTGCATCCTCTGCACTGCTGCCAGAGGGAACTTTCTGGAATGCTGATTATTTATACACATGCATAAGCATAAAACTGTCTGAGAGGAAGTGTGCCAATCTGTTACTAGAGACTGCATTTGGTGGGAGAGACCGGAGGAGAGTGAGTGGTGTCCTGATGTGGGGTGCTGATGGCAGAGCGAGTGAGGAAGGGGGAGGAGGGAGATTTTGCTTTTTCATGTACATACTTTAAAATGTGGTAGGATTATAACTTATTTTCTTTTTTATTATTTTTTTAAAAATATATTTTATTGGTTTTTTACAGAGAGGAAGGGAGAGGGATAGGGAGCTAGAAACATTGACAAGAGAGAAACATCAATCAGCTGCCTCCTGCACACTCCCTACTGGGGATGTGCCCGCAACCAAGGTACATGCCCTTGACCGGAATTGAACCTGGGACCCTTGAGTCCGCAGGCTGATGCTCTATCCACTGAGCCAAACTGGTTAGGGCGTAACTTATTTTCTTTTTGTATTGTTCCATATTTTCCAAATTTAAAGGCATTTGGACTTTATCCTCTGGCATTGGGCATCCGTTAACAATTCTGAGAAAGGGGGAAACCTTGGTAAGACTTATTTTTACTTTAACAATAAGGTGGAATTAGAGAGGAGAAAGCCACAAAGAGATATATGGGGCACTCCCTAACCACAGCTGAGCGGGGATCTTCCTCCTCTCAACATCTTCAAAAAGGATGCTTGTCCCCCACTCCCCCCTTTCCTCCACATCGCCCCATTATGTTCCCTGCAGATTCAGTGTCACAGCCTGAGCTGGGCCCGAAAGGCCGCTCCTCCCCTCATCTGGATGCTTACACTTCTCCAAGAACTGAGTTGGAACTGGGATGGTGTCATGAGGAGAGGCCGATCACACCAAGACTCGGATTCCCCCAGGGATGAGGAAGGTCATGGTGAGTGACAGACTTGGCATAGAATCCCAGAGGGACCCCCAAATCCAAAGCCAGCTCCTGCTTCCTTTGGTCATCTTCCTAGATTACTTATTGTTCCATTCCTGTCCATTCATCCATTTGCTCAATAAATATTTATTGAGCCCTAACCGATTTGGCTCAATGGATAGAGCGTCGGCCTGCAGACTGAAGGGTCCCAGGTTCGATTCCGGTCAAGGGCATGTACCTTGGTTGCAGGCACATCCCCAGTAGGGAGTGTGCAGGAGGCAGCTGATTGATGTTTCTCTCTTGTCAATGTTTCTAGCTCCCTATCCCTCTCCCTTCCTCTCTGTAAAAAATCAATAAAATATATTTTTTAAAAAATAATAAAAAAGAAAATGAGTTATAATCCTACCACATTATAAATAAATAAATAAATAAATAAATAAATATTTATCGAGTGCCATACACTGCCAGATTCTAGGAGTGCACAATTTAGAGGGGGATAGAAACAGCTAAATACAGACTTTCAAAAAAAAGGTAGTATAACCATGTACGAAGTAACCAAGTTATGAGATGGCCGGTACTGCCTAAAGGAACAAATCGCAGAAGGCATTACGTGTCCGTCATGCTGAGGTGTTTGACCTGCTACCCTTGTTACTCAGAGTATGATCCTCAGATAGCAGCCCTGGAATTCTTTTGTTTGTCTCACACTTCAGAGTGATTAACAGATGCCTGGGGCTCTTCTGCTGCAATAAGTGTGGGGTGGGGCCTGGAATTGTGCATTCCCAATGGGTTTCTCAGCAAAACCAAGCTGCTCATCCAAGGACCACATTTTTAGCAGCAGGATTGTGTCTAGACCATTGAGGATCTGTAGGGAAGTTCATATTTGCACGTCAGGAGGGTAATCCTGCCTCCCATCCCTGCGTAGGTGGGAGCTGGGAGGCTGAGGAGCAGGTGACCTGGAGTGGTTTGACACAGAAACCTTCTCTGGCAGTCTCTGACACTGACTATTAAACTCAGCCAGACCAAGGAAGAGGTAAGGGGAGAAGCTGGACAAGGAAGTGGGACTGGAAACGGATTCGCCTCTGGGAGAACTGCTCCTGCAACACAGAGCCTAAAGAAATCCTGTCACCAATAAGGACTCAGAGAAAAGGAGAAGGGAGATAGGAGAGTTCAGATTAAATGTAAGACGGAGCTGAGGAGACCTAGGGCCTCAGATCTCTCCTCAGGTCCCCATTCCTGGTCCTCAGTCGTCCAACGGGGTGAGCAAATTGAGGCAGCAGATGTAGATGCTGGGAGCAAAAGAACACACTACAAGTTCAAGTATGGAAACTGGGACAGGGGTTCCCCAGGCGGAATTTGCGAGCTGGAACTTGCCAGGACCTGCCTCAGCAGGACTTGGGCAGGTCCTTACGCATTTTGTCCTCTGGAGTCCCTCCACCAACGGGCAGCAGGGGGCGGTGTGGTCACAGCAGCCACAGTGGCTGGTGGCTCCAGTTCACAGGCTGCTCCACCCTGTCCCACAGCTCAGACTCCTCTGCCTCAGTCTTGTGAATGAAGCCCAATCTCTCCGGCAGCTCAGGGGTGCTGGGCGAGGCACCCCAGTCTTCACCGACCAGTTTCTGGGGAGCCCCAAGAGGGAACAGCAACAGGTTGGGCTGGTCCCTCTGCCCAAATGTGGGCACCCCCACACACACATGCACACTGAGGCCCAGGCTTTGCCCTGAGCAGCTCTCCCACCAGTTCAGCTCCCAGGCCCCTGGGTTTTTCCCATCCCCTTTCCACTGCCGCCATGCCAGCCCAGAACGCACTGCAGTTCCCAGGAGAAGCTGGGTGTCCAGTGCCCAAGGCTGCTGTCCTGGCGGCTGTAGCCCCTGCAGATAAGCCTGCAGGGTTGTCTCTGACCCCAGGCTGCCTAAGCAGCTGCCAGGGCTGCAGAGGAGGAGGCCAGGCGGAGGGGGCACCTGGCAGGTGAGTGCGCAGCAGCCTTAGGCACCAACTGAAGCTCCTGCACCAAGACCTCTGCGCCAGGCAGGAGCAGCGGGCCTTCTTCTGCTCAGCACTGCTGGTGCCTCAGCAGCTGCTGGAGGCACAGACAGACTCCTCCCGGCCTGTGAGGTCCTCCCAGGCTGGGCAGGACCCACAGGGTGTGCACCTGGCGAATCTGAGCCAGACTCAGTGAGACCTGCACCAGGGGAGGAAAGAGTTGGTTTCACAGGTCCTGGAGCTGACCACCCCAGCCTGTGCCTTTCCCACCTGGAATTGCCACCCCCCCCGCCCCCATGAGCCCTCCATGTCACACAGGGAAATTCCCCAGTTGGACGCTGTGCTGGGCCACCTGTCCTGGGCCCTGCTGCAGGAGGGCCACCGTCTGAAGGCCTGGGGTGTCCTGGGCACAGGCCCGGGGGTGGAGCTGCTGCGGCCAGGTGAGCCTGCTCAGTTTCAACCAGGGCCCAGAAGCCTGACCCTGCCTCCAGGGCAATAGGCCCTGCAAACTCAGTTCCACGCCCAAGACACTCTGCAGGGGAGGAGGGGAGGAGGGGAGGAGGGGAGGAGGACAAAACAACATGGAAACCCCCAGGTCAGGAGGGGCTTCCTGTGGAGAGCTCTGGCCGAGTCCGATGTCACAGAAGAGGGAGCCTCAGAAATGGGAGGAACAGAGAGGGAAACAAACAAAACCACCAAAATGCAGAGCTGTGCGTATGAGCAACACTTCCTGAGAGCAAAAGCCTGGGGATGAATGCAAAGGCCATGCCTGGAAAATGCTGGACGTGCCTGGAGAGGAAGAGTGGGAGAAGGGCCCCGTGGGCACCTCGTGGGCATGCTGAGCTCAGGGCGTCCCCCAGCCCCATGTCACCACCATCTCCCAGGGCTTTGCCAGCTACTGCCGGCCTGCAGTATGATGTCACGGTGCCATGTTTTGAATGTGGAGTCCCGCCTTGGACTCAGCAAAAGACGAGATCCCCTGCCCTCGGAAGCACCTGCTAGGGGGTGTGGTGGGCTTCTTGCCAACTCCTCCCAGTCACCTGCCACCGGGCCTCTGGCCTGCTTCGCAGGGGGCTTCCCCACAGGAAGGCAGGACCTTGCCCCATGGGGGAGGGTCACAGGCCCTGCTGGATGCCAATGTGCTGGTGGCCCAAAGGCAAGTGATTGCAGTGCTATGACTGTACCAGCAGAGGCCAGTATCGAGGGGACAGGGGCTTCAGGAGGCTGCCATCAAAGACATGAGACAGGCACTGACCTTGAGTCTGCACCAGGTCCTGCAGCAGGCTCGGAGACTGGAGAGACGGCTGGAGGCAGCGCATGGCATGGCCAGTCGTGGCAAAATAGGTACATGCTGATCTCGGCTGAATGCTCTCAGGCCCTGAAACCCCAGGCCCAGAATGACCGGGTGCTCCAGTGACCCTCAGCCTATAAGCTCGGGGATGGGACTGCAGCCCTGCACACCAGTGACCCACACAAGGGAGGAGAGAAGAAATTCAATGACTTCATGCCCTGACCCCAAGAACACTTGGCTATATCCCTGTCATTTAATCTCTTACCAACACCACTGGGTCTTACACTTTATGTTTATAAAGTGTATATTCTCATTATTCATAGACTCCCCAAACACCATAACAGGTGCTATGATGCCCATTTTATTGGGGAACCTGAACTTCAGGGGGTTCATGTGAGTTGCCCAGCCACAGTCTCATATCTAGTTGACAGCACAGTCTAAAGCCTGAATCTCCTGAGTCCTCAACTCTCTTCTCACTTGGATGCCTGTAACAGCCTTCAACTTCCCATCAACGAATTCAGGAAAGGAGCCCACCCAACTCCTCCAGCTCTCCTACAGCACTGATACAAGGAAGGCTAGGGGAAGGGAGTAGGAAATGGCATCTTCCCTCCCTCTTTCTAGAAGGCCTTTCCTTCTGTCCAGGGTATGACAAAAAAAGACCCAGGTTTGGGATCAGAACTGACTTAAGTTTGAAGACCTTCCTCACCATCTTTGACCTTGGGCAAGTTACTAAACCTCAATCTGCCTCTGTTTTACCATCTTTTTAAATATATATATATTTTAATTGATTTCAGAGAGGCAGAGAGAGGGAGGGAAAGACAGAAGCATTTATAATGACAGAGAATCATTGATCAGCTGCCTTTTGCATGGACCCTACTGGGGATCCAGCGCACAATCCGGGCAGGTGCCCTGACCTGGAATTAAACAGTGACCTCCTCATTCATAATTTGATGCTCAAACACTGAGCCATACCAGCTAGGTTGTTTTATCATCTTTAAAATGAGGATTAAAATAGTACATACTTGAAGGCATTTAGTTGTGGGACCAAATTAAATGTTATTTATATAGAGTCTTAGCTCAGTTTTTGGCACATGGTAGGTACTTACAAACGTTTGTCCTCTTCTCTTCCACCTTTTTAGTGTGGCCTAGAAATTGTTCCCAGCTTCCCCCAAACCCTGACACCACTCAGTTCCTCCCTCCTGAATTTAAATTGCTAAGCGGGGCTCCCAAGGGAACAAATGCACTCTTTGTAGGAAGCCTCTCTGGTCAGGGATGTAGCCCTTTGAGCCTGGACAGACCTTTCATGTGGCACTTAACCCTTAACTTCTCTTTCCTGGGCCCCGCCCCCTGTGTTAGGCATGATGTGCTCTCCTGGGACAGAGCTGTTGGTCCTGATCCTGTTTGGGATGGAGATTCCAGACCCCAGGGCTCTGGGCTCATGGTGCCCTTCCTGGGCATGGAATGTGATGGAAATGCTACTGATGCCACACCCTTGGCAGATTCAAAGGAAGATGCCAATGGCAAAGGTAGGAGGAAATTGGAGCCTCTGAAAGCCCTAGGAATGTGACCTAGCCCAGGAGAGAAAGCCCAGTAAATCTCAGGAGTACAACCAGTCTAGGAATGGGATCATTCTGATGCTTCTGCTAGGGCTGCTGAAACCCAAATTAAGGTGTTCAGAGATTGCACAACCACAGGGCCCCATGTCTTTAACCCCCCACTGAGAAAATTGAGTCCTTTCAAAGACCAGCGCTTCAGAAACTCACCACCCATCTCCTCCCTCAGGGTCTGTAGCCACCAAGAAGCCCTCCAATCCAGCCCTTCAAAGGGTAAGAGGGTTCTGAGGGCTTCTTCAGCTCCCTTTCAGCCACCTTTCTTTCTTCCCATGACTGCCTCTTCCTTCTTTCCCCATCACTGGTTGCTAAAGCCATTGGTGGTCTTGGCATCCCACAGGTCTTGCCCCAATCTCTATTGGGGCTCAAGTTGTAGACCCCTTGACTGAGGAACCTGGTCCTGTCATTGGTGCTCGAACAGATCCCTCTGCTGGAGTGGTGGTACCCATTGTCCAGGTGCTGGAGGCCCTGCCTCGGGGAGAGAGGGACCCTTGGCTGGTATGTAGGAGGAGTTTGCTCTATCCACTTAGCATCTACATATGGAGGACCTTCTATGTTCCAGCACTGTGTTAGGTGCTGAGACACAAAGACAGCTCCCCTCCTCAGGGCACAGACTGGTAGGTTCCTTCTGTGATTTCGGTTTCCAACGGTGTTAAGGGAGCTCAGATGAGAGCCATCTAGATCACATGGAGGAGCGTTCAAGGAAGGTCCCCTAAAGAGGCTACATATGGGCTAAACTTGAAGGAGGCATCAGAGAGAGGCTGCAGGAGCCAGCAAGTGCCAAGGTGGCAGGTGTGAGACCACAGATGGTCCAGGAGAATGGAGGAAGGCATAGGGGCAAAGCAGCAGGTGAGGCCAATGAGGAAGGCAGGAAACAAATTAGAAACAGCCTTGTGGGCTTGGCTGAGGCCAAGAAATATGACTTTTATCATGAAAGCCATGGGGAACTATTGGAGAATTCTAAGTAGACATAGGGCAGTGATGGCGAACCTATGACACGCATGTCAGAGGTGACACGCAAACTCATTTTTTTGGTTGTTTTTTCTTTGTTAAATGGAATTTAACTATATAAAATAAATATCAAAAATATAAGTCTTTGTTTTACTATGGTTGCAAATATCAAAAAATTTCTATATGTGACACGGCACCAAAGTTAGGGTTTTTCAAAATGCTGAAACGCCGAGCTCAAAAGGTTCGCCATCACTGACATGGGGCATGATAAGATATGAATATTTTCAAAACCTTTAAATTTGGAAAATATGGAACAATACAAAAAGAAAATAAGTTACGCCCTAACCAGTTTGGCTCAGTGGATAGAGCATCAGCCTGCGGACTCAAGGGTCCCAGGTTCAATTCCGGTCAAGGGCATGTACCTTGGTTGCGGGCACATCCCCAGTAGGGAGTGTGCAGGAGGCAGCTGATTGATGTTTCTCTCTTGTCAATGTTTCTAGCTCCCTATCCCTCTCCCTTCCTCTCTGTAAAAAATCAATAAAATATATTTTTTAAAAAATAATAAAAAAGAAAATAAGTTATAATCCTACCACATTTTAAAGTATGTACATGAAAAAGCAAAATCTCCCTCCTCCCCCTTCCTCACTCCCTTTGCCATCCGCACCCCACATCAGGACACCACTCACTCTCCTCCGGTCTCTCCCACCAAATGCAGTCTCTAGTAACAGATTTGCACACTTCCTCTCAGACAGTGTTATGCTTATGCATGTGTATAAATAATCAGCATTCCAGAAAGTTCCCTCTGGCAGCAATGCAGAGGATGCAGGGGAGCAGGGTAAGACTGGAGGAGGAAGCCCCATCTTCTACAACTAGAAGGAAAGAAAAAAGTGCATTGAGACTGAGTAGGAGGGGATAGGCGCCAAGAACAGAGGTAGGGGGGCGCGTGAGGCTGCTGCACCTGAGTGCGCGGTTTTTTTCAATCGGAAGGGGACAAGCTGTCGAACGCACTGAACTCATTTATGGTGAGATGCTGGGGTCCCAGGCTCCTACGGGGAGAAATGGGACTGTCTTGCAGCGGGTCGGAAAGCGAAGGTGACTTTCTCACAAAGCTGCTCGCAGGGCTGTGGGGGCACGTGGCAGGCACTCGGGGAGTCGTGGAGTTGGAGTCTCGGGGTCGCTGACGACACCATTGCTGTTTGCCCCGCCCTGGGGACTCTCTGAGACCCTGCCCCACTACATCCCCTCCCAAGCTGTGCTCAGCTGCGACACAAACGAGGCACCTGCGCTTTTGCAGCCTAACAAACTGCAGTGAATCAGAGAGCTCCAAAACTTCCAAACTCCAAACAAAGAGGAGAAATCTGTTGATATTGCTGTAGCCCCTGCTGGGTGGACCCACACACATAAGGGTGTCTCCAGCACAGACAGTGGCTCTTCACAGTTAGCCAAAAATGCAAAGACAAAGAAACATGTCACAAATGAAAGAATTGGAAGAAAGCAAACTAGTGGAGGACATAGAGTTCAGAACCACAGTTATAAGGTTACTCAAAAATCTTCTACGAACCTCCAAGGAACTTAGTGAGACCTTCAAGGATCTTAATGAGAATGCCAAAAAAATGGAAAAGGACCAGTCAGAAATTAAGCATACACTGACTGAAATAAAGAATAATATACAGAGATCCAACAGCAGACGAGAGGATCCCAAGAATCAAGTCAATGATCTGAAATACGAAGAAGCAAAAAACACCTATCCGGAAAAGCAAAACAAAAAAAGAATCCAAAAATATGAAGATAGTGTAAGGAGCCTCTGGGACAACTTCAAACGTACCAACATC
>NW_005353595.1:713808-722641 GCF_000412655.1 Myotis brandtii | reverse complement strand
GAGAGATCAACCAAAGGACTTATATGCAAGCATATAGGCCTAACCAATGGACATGGACAACGGGGGGGAATGAGGGAGGGGGGGTAGGGGATAACGTGGGGATAAGGACACAGATGTAATATCTTAATCAATAAAAAATATATTTAAAAAAAAGAAGTGGCCCCTGGGGACAGAGAAAGGAGGAGTTGTTGTCTCCCAGAGGTGGCTGCGGGTGCGGGAGCATTCCCTCCAAGGCCTCAATGGTGGCACGGTCGGTCCTTTGGACACTCACAGGTCATACTCAGAGTAATGCTCATGGCTCACCAGGAAGGCCAGTGCATCTTTGAGTTGGCGGCACTGTGGGGTTTTGGATGCCTGGCTCTGGGGGCGACAGATCCTCAAGGCGTGTGGAGTTGAAGCTCGGTGACCAAGGTGGGCTCAGGTGTCCTTCCCTTGACTTTCCTGGTGAGATTCAGAACATGAGGAAGAGCAGCTGCTCTTCAGATGGCTTCACGCCAGGACCTGGGAGGGCGGGGGAAGGAGCGGGGAGGCTCACCTGCATGCTGGCCTGGGAGCCTGGGCTTCCGGAGGGGCAGGCCGAGGGCGAGCAGCAGTTTGCAGCCTAGTCTGGTCAGGCCCGGGCAGCTGGTCCCTAGAGCAAGATGGCTCTCCTGAACCTGCCGGGCCCTGGGAGAGAGCTCTCCTGGTGCGTGGACATAACCGACACTGTCCATCCCGATCTCCCTGTGGAAGGATTCAGCTGTCTAAAGCACCGAGGGGTCAGGTCCACGTATGCTTCCGGGGAGCCCTCCTGGGGAGGTGCTGCCCAACACCCCCAGCCTCTGCTTGCAGGGGCAGTGCTTCCTCGGGGCACGGGCAGGCTGGCCCGCATTGGTCCTGAGCTCTGGGCCTCCCTGGGCCTCCCTGTGTCCAGCTCTCTTACCGCCCATTTTGACCACGTACAGAGGCACAGGCTCTGCCTTTGGTCCAGGTTGCAGGGATGGCCCACTGTGCGTGGTGACGAGGGCCTGTCCAGAAGGTACAACTTCTGGGAATAGGAGGTCCAGCGTCAGCTCTTCCCATGGGACACTGGTGTCACACATTGTCCGGGGTAAGGAGAGCACAGGTTTCTCCGGGCCCCGTCTGAGTCCTGTTGGAGGGAGGGCTGGGGGAATAGGTCTAAGAGCTCCATGGGCAGGGGCAACCTGTGGTCACGATTCAGTGACGTCTCGTGCTCATGTGGGAAGATTTCCATGATGGGGCCCCCTCTTTAATGAAGGCGATGACTTCTTCAAGGGGTTCTATAGGATGAAATCAAATCGACGATGGGGCTGTTTCTCTGGTACCAGAGATTGTGCCAATGCCGTGGGTCAATGAACAGGACCTGCCCCCGTGCACACGCATCTCACACACAAACCCCCTCCCCTCCCGCCCCAGGAGGCGGAGGCAGAGGTGCTGGATCTGCGCTCTTAGCAGTGGCCCCACAAGCATGGGGCTGGACCCCAGGGCGCACTATACTGGCCCCCCGGGTCCTCAGTGGTGGAAATCTGTGGGATGCCCTCCTAGCAGCTGAGCCATAGGACGTGTCTCTGTTCCCCTGGGCACAGGGAGCCACACATTCCACTTGAGTGAGGTCCCCAGCACAGACAGAGCCCAGGCCTGGGTCATAGGCAAGGGCGTCTCCCGGTGTGGCCCACACCTGCACAAAGACTCTCATTTCTTGGGGACGCCTCCCTGGGAGAGGTCCTCCCCAGTTCTCCCCAGTTTCAGAGTGTAGAGGACAGGTGATTCCATTTCCAGAGAGGGGTTCGTGGACCGAGCCCAGCAGCCAGGAGGTTGGGCAGCGAGCAGTTGGGCGGAGGGCTCAGAGTGCAGGGGCTGCAATATACTGGCAGCTCCTACCTCATGGGCGCAGTGGTCATTCCATTGATCCTTGGTCAAGCATAGCCCCGCCTGGTTCCATGTGGCTCCATCCTTGCAGCTCTTGTGTTCCTGCCGGACACAGCCCCTTGGCTCTCCAGCATCTTGGTAGCCCGGGAGGCAGGGGCAGTGCCCATCACTGGGCTGGTGTCGGGGAGGGAGGAAATGTGAACCACACACTATGGCCCTGCCTGGGATGGGCCAGAAGACGAGAGCAGGGGAGGGGAAGTGGGGATCAACAGACAGAGGGGAAGGTTCCCGGCACACGTTGGCTAGGGTCCCTTTCAGTCTAGCAGACTTGGGAGTTACAGAAAAGGAGGCATTCACAGGCATCTCTGTTGGCTTCCAGGAAAAGTTCAAGTTGGAAGGAGTTGGGCCAGTGTGTGTTTTGGGAGTGATCATAGAGGACAACAATGAACGTCTGCCAGATTTAGCAAGTAAAAATACAGGGTCCCCAGTTACATTGAATTTCAGATCAATAATGAATAATTTCTTAGTATAAAGGTGTCCCATTCAATATTTGAGACATAATTATACTAACAAATTACCCATAATTTACCTGAAATTCGAGTGTAACTGGGCACACCCATTTTGTACAGCAACCTACCCCCAAATCCCCTGGAAACCTGAGCTAATCCTGGTCAAGTTCAACCTGAGCTGAACTTGAGTAGAGACCGAAACAGTCTAGGACAGTGGTTCTCAACCTTGGCTGCACATTAGAATCACCTGGGAATCTTTCTAAAATCCTGATTTCTGGGCCTCATCCTCCTGAAATTCTGTTTCTTTGTTATGGGGGGAGGCTACAAATTTAGTAACAAAGAAACAGAATTTCCGGAGGATGAGACCCAGAAATCAGGATTTTAGAAAGATTCCCAGGTGATTCTAATGTGCAGCCAAGGTTGAGAACCCCGGGTCGAGGAGCTGCAGCCTGCGCGTAGGTCCCTGGAACACTCGGCCAGGCCCTGAGCAGATGCATGCATCCTGGCCCTCTTCTGGCTGGGTGTCCTCGGAGCCACAGGGAAAGCAGGCATGTGAAGAATCCCGGGGGGACAGGGACAGAGCCTACCTGTGGAGTGACAGAGCTCAGGAAGTAGGGCTAACACTGAGCTCCCGGGAGCTGTGTGTCCCCCGGGCATTTCCCCAGCGGCCCTACGTGGGTCCGACTGCTCTCTTCCTCACGAGGGGCCTTCTGACCAGCCAGTGTCTCCTCAGCATCTCCTCTCAGAGCGGGTTCTCTTTCCCACTCCTCAACTGTACCCCCAACTCCTTTGGAGCAGATTCAGCCCCAGGCCAACCTTCTCGACATCCTGGTTGGTCCGGCTCTTCTTCTGTATAGGGCGTCTCATCCCCACAGTCCCGAGGCCCCTCCCTGTTCAGGCACGTGGAGCTCTGGAGGGCGAAGCAGAAGATGGCTCCACAGGCCCATGTCCCAAAGGGGAAAACCCTCACCTTCTGCGCAGGGGCAACCATGGAAGGGAGAGAGGCAGGCATGATGGTCACCGAGAAAGACCTCAGGGCACCTCTGGGATCCAGATGGAGAGACAGGATCAGGAGGCAAAGACACAGTGACAGAACAACAGCAAGAGAGGACAAGATCAGGATGGGAGCAGCACTGGGAGGCCTGGGCCCGGGATCTGCACGCAGAGAGAAATGCCCAGGAAGGCCAGCCTCTGCCACTCACGGGAGCTGCAAGAAACGCTCAATGAATATCTCATGAAGATGAAATCTGAGATACGGATCCTCTGGGAGGCTTTGGCTCACACAACTTAAATATTGACTCCCCTCTTTCCTCTCTCCACATACTTTTTCCTTTTTAGAGCAGCAGGTCTCTCTCTCTCTCTCTCTCTCTCTCTCTCTCTCTCTCTGTGTGTGTGTGTGTGTGTGTGTGTGTGTAGAACTGGACTCTGATGGCTAGGGACATTCCAGCTCTCTCCTTTTTCAAGGCAAAGCCAGTCAACCTCACTTAAGCATTCTGTATGTGCAAAATCCTGCAAGACAGGTGCAAAGAGAATGAAACATAAGGCTTCTGGCTTTGGTGCACAGTCAGCCAAGCTTCTCACATCCATCTGATTTGCATTAGGAAGGACTTTGGAGATCATTTAGTTCTACCTTCCCAATTTGCAGACAAGGAAACGGAGATCAGCATGATGAGAAGTTTTATAAATTCACACAAACAGACAAATCTCTAAAAAATATGCATGAACCCTGGCCAGGTGGGTCAGTGGTTGGAGCACCGTCCCGTACACCAAAAGGTTTCCAGTTCCATCCCCAATTAGGGCACATATCCAGGTTGCAGGTTCAGTCCCCCGTCGGGGCATATATGGGGGGAAACGGATTGATGTTTCCCTTTCACATCAATGTTCTTTCTCTCTCTCCTCCTTCCTCTCTCTCTAAAATCATAAAAACATATCCTTCGCTGAGGATAACAGTTTTTTCTTTAAAAAAAAATGAATATGCACACATGAAGTACCTGGAAACTGAAACAGCCAGTGATGCAATGGATAAAGCACGCAGCCGGTGAAGAGAAAAGGGTGTGTTCCCGGCCTTGTTGATTTATTGTCTTTGGAAACTGATTAATCAGTTGGCTTATCACTTGTAAAAAAGTGGTAATAAATAATACTACTTGTCTTTCTTCACAGCAGTTGTGAAAATCAATCAAGTAAGAGGTGAGACGGTACTTGAAAAGCCATGAAGTGCTAACAGAAGTAAGTGCTAATGGATGAGGTGTGGCTGCGAAGAAACTGTGGCTTCAAAGGAAAGGCTCTGAGGCACTGGGCCTTGCAGGCCCACCCAGCCTGTTAGCGCAACTAAGAACTTGTAAATGAGACCTCCGACTCCAAGTGTGAATAGTACTGGGTTGGGAGAGTCTTCAGAGAACTTGTTGTATAACTGTACTCAGGATAAGGTGTTCCTCTACTTGACTGCATTTCATTCATTCATTCATTCATTCATTCATTCTACAGATACTTATTGTGCACTGACTCTCTTCTGGGGCTGGTGAGACCTACAAGAATGTGCCAGAAGCCCTGCAGGATTGTTGGAAGCTATTTGTGAAGCTGAAGCTGGAAAGAGAATTATTGGAGTGCAGAAGTAAAGGCTCCCTGTAGAGACATTTTGCAGGGGGGAGAAAGTAAGATCCCTGGGAACCTCGCCTCTGAAAAAGTGTAGCTTGTATCAGTGCTGTCCAATAGGAGTACAAGGTGAGTCACATGTGTAATTTAAAATTTTCTAGTTACATTTTAGAAGTAAAAAAGAAAACAAGTGGAATTAATTTTAATAATGTTGGATTTAACCCAATGTATCTAAAATATTACTTCAACATGTTATCAATATAACAATGAATAATATGATATTTGACATTCTTTTTTTAAAAAATATATTTTATTGATTTTTTTATAGAGAGGAAGGGAGAGGGATAGAGAGCTAGAAACATTGATGAGAGAGAAACATCAATCTGCTGCCTCCTGCACACCCCTTACTGGGGATGTGCCCACAACCGAGGTACATGTCCTTGACCGGAATTGAACCTGGGACCCTTGAGTCTGCAGGCCAACACTCTATCCACGGAGCCAAACCAGTCAGGGCTGACATTCTTTTTTTAACACCACGTCTTTGAAATCCATTTTATACTTATAGCTCATCTCAGTTTGGACTAGCACATTTCCAGTGCCCGGTAGCCCTATGTGGCTAGTGGTTACCATGTCCCACAGCACAGCCACTTTCCTGCAGGCTCCTCTAGGCCTGAGGGTGCCCCCTGCTCCCCAGCACATCCTCTGTGGGCTTCTTTGTGGAGTGGCTCAGTCGTCCTGCCCTGTCTTTCCAGAAGGTGGCACTGTGAGCTTGCAGGAAATGGTGCTGGTGGTGGTGGGGATCTGATGAAGGGAGAAGAGGAAATGTAGTTGCAAGGGAGTGTGTGTGTGAGTGTGTGTGTGTGTGTGTGTGTGTGTGTGTGTGTGTGTGTGTGTGTGTGTGTGTGTGTGTGAGAATGAGTATCATTACCTTAATTATTTTGGTGGAAATTAAGATTAACATCTGTGTATGTTTTATAACAATTCTGCTAAAACTGTACTGCTATACTGTGCTGTCCCTACCAATCACCTGGGGATCTTTTATTTTTTATTTTAATTTTATGTTTTCGCTTTTATTTATGCATTTTTAAAGATAAAAATTCTATACATTTAAATTGTACAGCATGGTGATTTGATATGCAGTGAAATGATTACTTTGGTCAAGCTAATTAACATATTGCTGCATAGGATATGTACATATGTATACATATCCTATATATTCTTTATTCATTCATCTGTTGATGGACACTCAGGTTGTTTCTATAACTTGGCTAATGTGATTGGTGCTGCAATGAACATGGGAGTGTAGGTGTTTCTTCAACATATTGATTCCATTTCCTTTTGATAAATACCAAGGATAGTTCTATTTTTAATTTTCTGAGGAACTTCCATGCTGTTTTCCATAATTCCTGTGCCAATTTACATTCCCACCAACAGTGCACAAGGGTTCTTTTTTCTCCACATCCTTGCCAACACTTGTTATCTTTTGTCCTTTTTAATGATACCCATTCTGACAGGTGTGAGAAGATAGCTCGTTGTGGTTTTGATTTGCATCTCTCTGATGATTAATGATGTTGAGCATCTTTTCATGTATCTATTGTCAATTTGTATGTCTTCTTTTGAGAATTGTCTATTCAAGCCCTTTGCCTATCTTAAAATTGGGTTATTTGTTTTCTTGCTATTAATTGTTTGAGTTCCTAAAAGGGAGATTCTGATTCAGTACTAAAGGTGAACGAGGGTGGGCCCGAGATTTTACATTCCTAACAAGCTCTCAGAGAAAGCCGTGGTCACCCTATTTTATATAGCAAAGTTTTGTAAGGCACTTTGACGTGCACCATCCTTTCTGATACAAAGATCTTTTGTGACAGACATTGCAGTTAACCCCATCTAATCAGGTAAGACGTAGAGGCTCAATGAGGCTGAGTTACTTGTTTAAGATCATACTGCTAACAGGAAGTGAGATCAAGGGTAGAACCCTGGTATTCTAGCTCCCAAGCATGTCCCTTCCACATCAATTACATACATTTCCCAGGTGGCAGACTGTGGGTTCATCTCATCAACCTTCCTTCCTCTGTGAGGAGATGGGTGAACTCCTTTCCCCCTCCCCCACCCCCTTAATCCTCACCTGAGGATATGTTTTAATTGATTTTTTTTTGAGAGAGAGAGATGGAAGGGGGAGAGAAAGAGAGAGAGACATCAATCGGTTTTCTCCTGTATGTGCCACAGCCAGGGATCAAACCCACCACCCAGGTATGTGCCCTGACATTTTGGGGTACAGGATGACACTCCAACCAACTGAGCAACCTGGCTGGGGCTATAGGTAAACTTCTTGCTCTGAGATCTTAAGGGAAGTTCTGTAGCCTTTCGAACTCTCTTCTTCTTGTGCTTTATTGCAGTTATGGCCAGTAACTCTCCTCATTCCTCTTCCTGCTGTGAAATCAATCTCAACCGTTATTTCTACCTACTGACTGCGACTGAAAGGTTGTATTGGCTGAAAGAGAGTCCTGGGGACCTAAATAGGATCAGATTCCTCCAGGGGGTGGAGGACATTCTAGTTGAAAGGGACCCTAGGGGTTATGTCCTTCAACCTCCTTATTCTGCAGATGAAGAAACGGAGGCCCTGGAGAAGGGAAGTGCCTTGTCTTGGGTCAACACAAGACAAGATGGAAAATTCCCACAAGGTCCCGTTACGGGATCAGACTTCTAGAAATAATAAATCAGAGAAGAGAAAAAAAAGTTGAGATTGCTCCTCGGATCAAAGTTTGAGTAAAAAATAAAATCTAATCCTAGTTGTTATTTTACTGGGATGTCTGGGCTTATGGACCTAGAATGTGACAAAGTATTGAATGAGCCCCGTTCCTTGCCCAGCGCTGTGGAAATCTAGACAAAGCACAAGAGGTGAATGGGTGCTGCCCCCATAGGCCGTATATATGGCAAATGAGGGCACAATGAAGGATGTGCTACTGTGTGTGAGTGACTTTGCATGAGGAAAGGACACACAGAGAGGGCCGTCCCTGGACTTTGTTGGCATAATAAGCAACGGGAGCAGGAGTGCAGATGGCAAAGACCATGGTGTGGCACCAGCCCCCGTCAGGTCATGCTGCTCTCGTCCTTCCTGAGTTAACTCACAAACTGCATTAATTGGTGAAATCAAAGAAGGGGGCATAGACATTGGTTCCAACCCCTCATTCTAGAGGCGAGGAAACTGAGGTCAGACAGGTTAAGGGGTTTTCACAGGTCACACACATAACTGGGTGGTGGCAGAATGAGGCACCTAGGTTCCCACCAGTGATTTTTCACAAAACCATGATTAGAACCTTAGTTTTCCTTTGAGCTCCAAGCCTCTCCTCTTTTCCCCAGCACCAATATTTATTTATTTTTTCCTGTTCCTTTAAGCGAATATCAGAATGTCCTACTTGACAGGGAAGGTTGTGGCTTCAAAAACACTCTTCCTAGGTTGACAGTTCACTTTGATATGCGCCCCCTCTCCATCCCTCCCACAAAGAACTCCCCACTAGGCTTTCCATGCTCCACTCTCCTGACTTTCTCCTCTGGCATCCCCGACCTCTCCCTTCCCACTATTTCCTTCTCTCCTGCTTTTCCTCCAGTTTTGAAGAAAATCTGATTCTATTACTTCATGGAAACATGGCTCCTCTGATTTCCTCCTCCCCCACCCCTCCCCTCCCCTTTCCTTCCCTCCCTTCCCCTCCCTTCCTCTCTTCTCTTCTCTTCTCTTCTCTTCTCTTCTCTTCTCTTCTCTTCTCTTCTCTTCTCTTCTCTTTTCTCTCTTCCCCTTCCCCTTCTTCCCCTCTTCCTCCTCCCCCTCCTCTTCCTTCCCTCCCTCCTCCTCCTCCTCCTCCTCCTCC
>NW_005353595.1:698584-713605 GCF_000412655.1 Myotis brandtii | reverse complement strand
CACACACACCACATGTAGATATTTGATTTAATCATACTCAGCTCAGGGCACATTTTCATTTCTGTTCTGGGCAGGAAACTTTTCCTATTATATCCATTTATTTTCCCATTTTTTAGGTCTCATTTCCATATCCCCATAGACAATCATTCTAATACATTTAATATGTGTTCATAAGTGCTGTTGCAAAGTGAATATTGTTTATGCACGTGCACTTGGAAAATGTATGTAAAGGTTGTGCGATCTCACCTTGTTTTGTACCTTTCCCCTCAGCAGTCTGAAAGACTCGCCTGGGCAGCTCAGTGCGTATCTAGTTTGAGGCTTCTCACTGAGGCTTGCTGCGTCATCCCATCTTTTCGTCTTTCCCTAAAGACCACACTTTCTCAGAGTCTGTCTATGTTTGCTGCCTCCAGGTCCTTGCACTGTCTCCCTAGCTTTCTGCCTTCCACACTCACCATCTCCCAGTGCTGCCCTCTGCAGGCCAGCAGTGCCTGCCGGCTGCTCAGGTCCTTCCGTTCTGCTGTAACCTGGCTAGCAGGCTGCAGCCTTCTTACTTCCAGGACTCTGAAGCCCCCACAGTCGATGATTTTCTCTCTGCTTTTAGTCCTACTGAAGTTTTTCCTAGAACATGCTGATATTTATTTTTGATAAAACTTTTCAAAGAATAGTTTTAGATTTAGAAAAAAATTGCAAAGATAGTACAGAGCTCCCATATACCTCACACCAGGTTTCCCCTATAATTAACATCTTATATTAATACTAGAGGCCCGGTGCATGAAATTCTTGCATGGGGAGCGGGGGTCCCTCAGCCTGGCCAGAGCCCTCTTGTAATCTGGGACCCCTCAGGGGATGTCTGACTGCCGGTTTAGAGGTTAGAAAGAAACCTTTTGAGAGAAAACAAAACAAAACAAAACAGAGGTCACTTCAGTGAGGGTGGGTTCTGAGGAGCTAGGGTTAACTTTCTGTGTGAAGATTTGCCAGGCCAGGGAAGAGGGGAGGAAGGAGTGAGTGTGTGTGTGTGTGTGAGAGAGAGAGAGATCCCCCCAAAGTCTTCAGACTCTTTGTTCTAAAGCACAAAACTTTGCTTTCCCCATGTTTATCACATGTCTAAACACAAACCATTGTGTACTTCAAGCAACATGTATTAGGGAAGAAAAATGCAGCCTTAAAGCAAAGGGTGGGGGTGTCAGAAGTGAATAACTCCTCTGGTCCCCGCAGCTGAAGCTCCTCGAGGACCTGCCTCTTTGCAAATCCACATTTATCTCTTGGTGCGTGGGAGGTTAGGGAGCACAGCATTATCCTGGGAGGGGAAGGTCACAGGGTCTGCACCCATGGTACTCGCCCCAAGTTTCATTTCCTCACCCTCCCGGGTTGCTTTCTACCCCACCACTGATCCAGTTAATGGGGTCAGAGGACTACACCTGGACGCCTCCAGGTGGAGAGCGTGCTGGGGGCCGGGTGGTCCAGCTCCAAGGCCCCTGTGTCCACCCCTCACCCCCACCAGCTTCGGCTCAGGGTGTTCCACCCCGACAAGTGCCAGACTCAATCGGACTGGGTGCGGAGAGAGATTGGGTGGCTCTGCGGGGGGCGGCTCTGTAGCTAGTACTTTTGAATTGCGCCGATGGGGGAAAAAGAAAAGCCACCCCAGAAAGAGGTTTTTCAAAAGCCTTCAGGGACCTGGAGGTTGGCCGGCCGGAGCCTTCCTTTCCCCAGCCCCACCCCTTGCCCACACCTGCCTTGGCCTGGTGCCACCCACATCTGCTGCCACCCACCCCTGGTTCCCCAGTCCCCATTGGGCAATTGGCACCTGCTGGCCTGGGAGAGGGATGGGGAGGTTGGCCAGCAGGCCTCAATCAGGCGATTGGGGTGGTCAGTGCGCATCATAGCAACCAGTCGTTCTGGTCATTTGGTTGTTCCGCTATAATGGTCGCTTGAGCTTTTATATATAGAGATAGTACCTTTGTTATAATTAAGGAATCAATACATTATTATTAACTAATGTCCATACTTTGTTCAGATTGCCTTTGTTTTTACCTAATGTCCTTTTCTGTGCCAAGATCCCATGTTACATATAGTTGTCATGTCTCCTTAGGCTCCTCTCGGTTGTGACGTTTTCTCAGATGTCCCTTGTTTTTGATGACCCTGACAGTTTTGAGGAGCACTGGTGAGGCATATGGTAGGATGTCCCTCCATTGGGATTTGGCTGATGCTTTTCTAATGATGGCACTAGCACTGGGGGTTTTGGGGAAGAAGACCACAGAGAAAGCCCTGTTTTCATCACTTGGGATGGAGGGGACCTGCTGTCACCATGAGACATCCCTGCTGATGCCGACTCGATCACCGGGCTGAGGTAGTGTTTGTCAGGTGTTCTCCACGGTGACATTATTCTTTTATTTTTTCTCCCCTTTGTACTGTATTCCTTGGAAGGAAGTCACTATGTACAGCCCACACTTGCTAGTAAGAAGGAGAAAGCTATGCCCCAACTCCCTGTGCATGGAGGACTTACATAGAGTCTATGGAATTCTTCTGCATGAGAAATGTGTCTCTTCTCCCTATTGATTCAGTTATTTATTTATGTAATTGATATGTTTTTATTAATTTGAGAGAGAGGATGGAGAAGGAGAAAGAAACATCAACCAGTTGCCTCCCTGGGGTGACTGAATCTGCAATCTGGGTACGTGCCCTGACCGGGAATTGAACAGACGATGTTTTGGAGCATGGAAACATCTAACCAAGGGAGCCACAGCAGCCAGGGCCAGTTACTTTTTTGTATAGGATGAACTGATAGATATTGATTTCATATTTTAGGTTGCCTCTTTCTTCTTCTTTCTTTCTTTCTTTCTTTCTTTCTTTCTCTCTCTCTCTCTCTCTCTCTCTCTCTCTCTCTCTCTCTCTCTTTCTTTCTTCCTTTCTTTCTTTCCTTTTTTTCCCCTCTCAAAATGATCCAGCATTGATCACTGGGAGCTCTCTCAGTTGGTTCCTGGGTCCTTTGACATAATCCATCATTGTGGTTTAAAAAAGTGTTTTTTGTTTTTTTTTAACATTTCTGGCACTAGAAGATACCCTATGCTCAACTTGTATATTTCCTTCCCCAGTCTTAGAATTCACCATTTCTCCTAGGAGTCCTGGTTCCTCTCATGAGAGAATGGTATTAGAAACCAAGTTCTGGGGGCCAACTGTGTTCTGGTCGCTTATTCTTCAACCCACTGTTTCTTTCTCTGTGTGTTAAGTTTTGTGCTCCTTGCCCATTGACAATGGGGGTTTCCCAAGAATTAATCACATGCAACTCAGCAACAGAGTCCTGACTCTGTATGAGAACTTTTCCAGAGATCAAGAATGAATAATGCACCATCATGAAGATTCCAGCTGAGTGTGGTAGATAGATAGACATGGAAACATAAGAGTCAATCTCTGAGGAGTCCCTAAGGAACTAGTGATTAATTCAAACTGTGGGATCTGGGGAGTTTGAGCGAGGGGAGGGGGGTAAAGGAAGACATGTTCCCAGACTCTTAGAAGCGGCCTTCTCTGGATAGAGCAGTGACTGCTGATGCTGAGGTTAGCCTCTCTCTTCCCCATCAATGTGTTTCCCCTTTCCTGGATGGAAATGAGCAGACCCCCTCCCTCCCCTTCTCTCCAGAGCCCTGTAAAGACATGTGGCACAGGGAACTTCAACAGTGTTGGGAACAGTTTATTTCTTAGGTGACGGGTGGGTGCAGGGATGTTTATTTTTGCATCCATTGTTCCTTTATTATGAATGTGTCATAATAAAACTTGAGACATATTAATACAGAAAATATAAAAGACCTGTATGTTGGCCTGACTTACATGACCCCGAACTCTAGCTCCTGGAGCAAAGACAGCCTGTCGCCAGGAAAAATGCAGCTGGTTTTGGCCAGAAGGGTCTGCCAGAGCCTGTCTGACCAGCAGCATTGCTTCGTGTGATTGTGACTCAATACCGAAGTGATGTGGCAGATAGGAACCTATACCCCCTCGCCTCTTCCCCATCTTCCTTCCCCCCATCCTCCCACCCTCACCTTCAAGGCACATTCTGACTCCCAAAGGGCCTCAGAGCATGACATAGTGACCACCTTTCCCCTTAGCAGGGACATGTCGCTGGAGCTATTCTGCAAAGGCTGGGATGGGATTTGAAGTCTGGGACATGAACTCCCCTATCGTGTGGCAGCATCTTTGCTCTGCAAAAATGCACTCAGCCTTCCTTATCTCTCCCATCTACAGCTATCTGTGAGCAACTACTTTGAAAAGGACAATTCTAGCTCTGGCAGTAGATGAAAAAACACACACAACAAAAACAAAATTCCTGCCCACAGGCCAAGCAGTGGCTCAATTGGAATGCTGCCCCAGGGCCGGGTAGAGTGGTTGTTTGAGGCTGGGGGACAGAGTGGGCGTGATGCCAGCACCCAGTGTTTCAGGCTGCTAACTGTGAGGTTCTGTTTGCGAGGCTGGGCTGTTCAGCCTTGGGGCCCAGGACTTTGCTCCTGCACTGGTCACAGGGTCTGAGAAGACCACTTTAGCTGGTGTGGTAGGTAAATACATCTGCAAGTTCGTTCCTCTGGAACCTGCAGAAGTGGGATTCTGGGATTTGTGAGCCTAGGCCTTAGGTCATAAGAAGCCTTGCAGCTTCTGCCCAGAGCTTTTGGAATTCTATCTGGCAGCCTTGATCCATTATGGAAGGAATCTCATTATCCTGAGACTGCTAGGCTGATGCGACCACCGCTTGTAGGCCCTTTGGTCAACAGTCCCAGCCAAGCCAAGCAGCCTTCCAGCCATACCTACCAAGGCATCAGACCTGAAAGTGAAACCACCTTAGACCCCCGGATCAACCCATTCGCCAGCTGAATGCCACGTTGATGAGCAGAGCCCATGGGTGTCACTCAGAGAGGAACTGCCGGACACGAGTCTCTGAGCGATGACATTGTGAGATATAATGAAGTAATTGTCATTTCATACCTCTAGGTTTGGGTTATTACACATTGATAGATAACTGTCTGATTATCAACTTCCATATCCTCTAATGATATAAGAGACAAGGGATCATGGTTCATTCTCAGAATGACCTGGCAGAGGGCTGGAGACAAAACTAAAGCATGAATTCAAATGTCCTGGAGGCTCTCTGCTTGGCAAACCCTGTGAGTCCTGGGCGAAGTGCTGGAGTGAAGAGAAAGCTGACTAGCCAAGGCCTAAGGGGAGGGGCTGAGAGAGCCTGGGAGGGGAAGCAGGGGGCTGAGCACTGTCTGGAAGAGGAAGAGGATCAACTTGGAAGATTAGCAAAGGAGTGGATTTGGGGAGGCGGGTGTGGGGGTGAGTGAAGTGGGGTAATGGGTGGGTGGAGGGAGAACAGGAGGGTGTGGGAGTGTGGGAAGCTGGAGCTGGTATCCGGCCTGGGTTCAAGCAGCCCCTGGGCTGGTGCCGAAGCCCCTGCTGCTGTGCTTGGCTCCCTTTAAAGAGCTCTGTGGGTGCCCCGTGATGTCACACAAACAGTGCAGGTGCAGGCCTGGCCCGTAAACCACAACAACATGGGCCTGTGCGGCCACAATGCAAGGCGCAAAGATCCTGGAGGGGGATAAAGGGCGATTATTTGTTTAGCATCATTAGCAAGAGTCCCAGAAGCCTTCCAAAGCAAAGCAGAAACTTTTGTACTAAGGAGATTAAACCTTAAACTCAGCTGAGAAGGCTCTGCTGTGTGGAATGGCTTTGTTGTGCCCAGCATTGTATGTGATTATATGCAAATCACCGGGAGGCCTCCCTGGGGTCCTGACCACAGAGGCTTAGCTGCCTGCTGGGCTAGGTGCGCAGGAGAGGGGGCAGCCTCAGGCGCCGGCCAGGCAGCGCCCAGCACCCAGGCAAGGGAAGCCTGTGTTTTCTCAAGTTCAGGAAATGGGGGTCAAGTGCTGACTATGTTAACCAGAGGTTTCTGATGGATGAATAGGAGTGCAGGGACAGAAGTGCCACCGGGGATATAACCAGAAATTCAGGACAAGGTCCAGTAAGGATGGGGAAGGTTCTTACATCTCTGACCATATCCCCCAAGACATTCTCTAGCATTCTCTCTTGAAATTTTGAGGAATATATTTGGTTGCCAAAGAAATAGGGGCATGTTTTGGTTTTCTTGTGTCTCCCCTGCCCCCCGCCACTCCCTCCCCAATCCATTAGCCAGGGTCCCTAGTGGCCAAGGACTTGGGGGGGTTTATCCTGGTTTACTGATCCAGAAAATGCTTAATGTCTGCTCTGTGGAAGGCACAGTGTTAGGTACGGGGTGGGGGGAGCAGTGGGAGGCCAGTGAGGAGAGAGATGAGTAAGTTAGTTCTGTTGGTGTTGCTCAGTCTGCAGATGAGATTGTGTACTCAGGTAACTGAAATGCCTAGTGGAATTTGGTAAGAGCAGGAAGAAATGCCCAGAAGAAAGTGCCTGCCTTCAATTAGGAAGCAGCCAGGCCTTGAAGGTCTAGAGGCCAGAACAGGCGAGGGGGTGGGGCTGCAAGGGCGAGGGGTACGAAGTGGAAAGTAAGGGGTGCAGCCTGGCCATGTGCCCTGGGTCACACTGGGTCTCCAGGGATTGGGAAAAGCAGCGTCTGCGGACCAGGGCCCACGTTTTCTTTCTGTGCTAGCATCTGGCCTGCACAAAGTGGAGTGAGCAGTTTAACCCAGGAACTAGGGAGTCCGGGACCCTGTGTGGACATGTGCAGAACTGCCAGGGTGGCCCCGGAGACTTAGCGTCCTGCCTGCTGATGGCCTGTGGGTGCCCTGGCATGCCTCTCTGCCTTTCCCCTGAGCAGGAGCTTCAGCTGCTTCGAAGTCTTTGATGACGGGGTCAGCTTGGACATATCCAAGGCCCTCCCTCCTTCCAGGTAGGCCTACAATATTGTGCAGCAGGGGTCAGGAGTGACAGCCACCGGTCCCCTCCTGGGAGACTGTGGGCCTCCTGGGGTCCTGCAAATCTGAGCTGAGCATGAGGATGGAATGAGACGGGCCTTTGGCCTATAAGAGGTGTTGCTGATGGAGGTCACCCAAGATCAACCAAGCCATCAATCTGAGAAACTGGGCGGAGTGGCAGAAGCAGGTAAGAGAGCACGGGGTGAAAACTGGGTTGTCTACCCTTGTTTCCTGATCACCAGACAGTGGTGGGAGCAGGGGCCGGGTCGCAGGCGTTGGCTATTCAGCCTCCTGCTTGGGCAAGGGTACCACCTGGCAGCCGGGGCCCTGGGGTTGGCCCAGCGAATTTCAAGAGGGAGAGGCACCAGTCCTCAAGGTGAGCACAGTTCTTGGGGCCAGGTGGGAGCACTGAGACTTGCGAATGAGAAACATTTGCTTTAACAACAGAGAAACTCCATCCTTTGCCATCAGCCGCCAGTCCAGTCCCCGGAGGAGCACTGGCCTCATGGAGTGCCCTTCTGGGGTGGAAACAGGGGAGGGTCACTGTGGGCTCTGCTATGGAGCGGGGAGGGAGGGGAAGGGGGTGGGTGCTCTGAGCACGGAGGATGAGGATTGTTGTCTACCTCCCACAGGTCAATACACGCCTCTCCTCTTGTGGGAAGTTCCTGTGAACACGGGGTCTCTGAGTTCTGAGGGGCCTGTAATGGATGAAAGCCAAAAAAAAAAAAAAAAAAAAAAGTAAAAGGAAAAGGAAAACAGAACGTCCCTCCCCCAAATGAACCACATTGCTCTTTGGAACTGTGTGTCCTTTGACCATGAAGGAGCAGATGTTCCCGTGAGGGCTGGGGAATGTTGGGGGATCCAGTCATGGGGGCGCCAGGCAGGAAGAGCCCAGATGATGGGAGAGTTAAAAGGAATTTTGTAAAGATGTTGTCTGGGCTCAGGTAGGATAAGAGACGCCGGCAGACAGGGCTGTTCAGCTGCTAAGGCTTTTGTTCTGCCCCGCAGCGGCTGCTTTCCACAGAAAGCAGCCCGGGGCGGGAGCTGGCGGGCAGGGCTGCTGCCTGCCATCTGCAGGAGGAATACAACAAACACCCACACGCGAGCCAACGGAAACTCTCAGCAAAACAAACTGCGCGGAGGGCAGGGCGCGGGCTGGTGTGGGGCAGGGCGGCCGCAGGGGGCGGGGACTGTGCGGTGCTCCAGGCCGGGGCTGGCTGCCTGGGGTGCGGGGGTCAGCGAGGTCTGCACCCACCTCCCTCCGCTCGCCCCCTCCGGCTGCCAGGTCCGCTGCCAGGTTTGGAAAGTCAGAGTTTGTGTTTTTTAAAATATATTTTTATTGATTTTAGAGAGGAAGGGAAAAGGAGAGAGAGAAATATCAATGAGAGAGAATCATCGATTGGCTGCCTCCCGCTCGCCCCCTACTGGGGATCAAGCCTGCAACCCCAGCATGTGCCCTTGACGGGAATGGAAGCTGGGACTCTTCAGTCTGGAGGCCGAGGCTCTACCCACTGAGCCAAACCAGCTAGGGCCAGAGTTCTGACCCATTCTGCTCATGCTCCTCACCATCCCGTGATCAGGCTGCTGGGTTTGTAGCCAGCATGGGATCCGGGGTGAGATGCACAGTTGGGTAGCTTGGGATCAAGACCTGACTCGGCCCCTCCAGTGCATGGCTCTTTAAGCCTCTTGCTTTTGTATCTGTCAAATGGGGAGCTGTTAAGGCCTAATCTAGAAGGCTGCTAGAAGGATGGAAATACCATCTGTAGAAAGCACTTTGTAAGTTGCAGAATACTGCAGGAAGGCCGCTTGTTAGCATTTTACTTCTGTGGCCGACCATTTGGGTCACAGGTGCTTGCTCCTGGCCTGAGACATACACAACCCATAGGTACACATCAGCGGAGGAGACCCACCTCCTGCGGCTGTAGGGGTTTGTGGGGAAGAAATCCTGGACTTATAGCTGGGACCTGGGGCCGGGTCAGTGAGGAAAGTGGGAATTGAGGTGGCATGGGCTGTGGGTGGGGTGCAGAGCCACATCTGATGGCATTAAGTGCTGGGCCCTGGGCTCGCTCTGGGATTGAGGCTGGAGCAGAGGTCTTCCCTGAATCCCCACTCTGCTCTCTGGGGACTGGCTTCCCTCCCCTTTCCCCACGTCCACGCCTCAGCAGTGAGTGGCAGTGGGTGGCCGGTGTCCACAAACCTGTTGGGACAGGGCAGCTTGTTTGCTCTTCCCAGGGCCCAGCCTGGTGGGCCGGACCCAGAAGTATTGTGTTGCTCAGCCAGAACACTCCTTTCTTCGCCTGCCTCCGCTTATGAAGAGGAAATCAAACCCTGGGATACATGCTCTCATGGCCTCAAGCCAGGGCCTCAAGTGTCATTTCTGGGGAGATGCTCTCCCCAGGGCAGGGTGTAGCCTCCAGGGAAACAAGAATCCTTCTCCTTTTTCCCCTGCTCACTGAACTTTAGAGACCTGCCGGGTGAGGTCTCTTATTCCGCAGCCAGAATGGGATGGCTGATGGAGTACGAGTGAGGCGGGAAGAACAACAGGTGTGTGTGGGGGGGAGGGTTCAACAAAGATATTGTCCAGGACTTGGGCGGTGAGGACCTCAAGTATTCCTTGCCTCCCTAACCCCTCCTGGATGGATGGTCCTTTTTCTATCTGGAGAAAGAGGGATTGATAGGAAACTTGGATTTGAGTCTGCTGATGCTGCTAATTAACCATGACAAAAACATTTTAGATCCCATGCCTGAGTGTCTTCATGTGTAAAATAATAAGGAAATCAGACTGGTGTACATGCAATGACCATTTTATATCCCTGGCGCAGTACGAGCGGTAAATGCTGCCTCACCTTCCGGGAAGTCTGCCTGGCTTGGCCCAGCTGAGATGACAGGGCTTGTAGAACTGCTCCTAGGTGGAACAGATCTATCACATGAGAAGTAGCGGTAACAAGATTCGGTTTCTGAGGAATATGGAAGTTTAATTTTTTAAACAGCGTAAGGCAGTCTATAATTAACTTTGGCTAGCGTTCTTCACTGCCTTCACACATGTTCATATCTCCTCTACCTGGCAGGACAAAACTTTATTTTCTCCTGTCTGTCCTTTCCTTTGCATCTTACTTAAATATTGGATTGCAATTTGGCTGGCCGTGTGTTTGTTTAGTATCCATCGTCCAGCGTTGAGTGATTTGGGCGTAGCGATCATGAGCTACATTCTTTTATGTCACCCCGCAGTGAAATGTCTTGCTCACAAGCATTCCCCAAGAGTGTCAGCACCCTGAGAGCCAGGCTTTCCCTCGGTGCTCACCTCACACATGTTCATATCTCCTCTACCTGGCAGGACAAAACTTTATTTTCTCCTGTCTGTCCTTTCCTTTGCATCTTACTTAAATATTGGATTGCAATTTGGCTGGCCGTGTGTTTGTTTAGTATCCATAGCCCAGCGTTGAGTGATTTGGGCGTAGCGATCATTCTTTTATGTCACCCCGCAGTGAAATGTCTTGCTCACAAACATTCCCCACGAGTGTCAGCGCCCTGAGAGCCAGGCTTTCCCTCGGTGCTCACCGCTCTCTCTCTAGCTCCAGGAACAGAGCCTGGCACAGAGTAATACTCAGTGGATATTTGTTGAATGGCCAGAATGGCAAAGGCATGAGGAGCGCGTGTTCCTAGGTGCTCACTGATTCGCTGACAGAGCCTCCGTGGCTCCCCTCTCAGTGTCCTCGGTGAGCGGTCCTCTGGTTCTGCTCCGCTCCCTCTGTGTCCTCCTTGGGGAACCCCAGCCACACTTGCTTTCATGCTAATGGCTCTAAGTATGTGGCCTCAGCTCTGAACTTCTCTAGAATCCACTTTTGTTTGTTTTTGTTAATCCTCGCCAGAGGATATTTTTCATTGATTTTTAGGGAGAGTGGAAGAGAGAAACATCGATGTGAGAGAAACATATAGATTGGTTGCCTCCTGCATGAGCCCTGACCAGGCCCGGGCCAGGGAGGAGCCTGTAACTAAAGTATGTGCCCTTGACCGGAATCAAACCCGGGACCCTTTGGTCCACAGGCTGATGCTCTATCCACTGAACCAAATTGGCTAGGGCTAGAACCCACTTTTTATATCTCTCATTGGCTGTGGGATTGATTTTTAGGGAGAGTGGAAGAGAGAAACATCGATGTGAGAGAAACATATAGATTGGTTGCCTCCTGCATGAGCCCTGACCAGGCCCGGGCCAGGGAGGAGCCTGTAACTAAAGTACGTGCCCTTGACCGGAATCAAACCCGGGACCCTTTGGTCCACAGGCTGATGCTCTATCCACTGAGCCAAATCGGCTAGGGCTAGAACCCACTTTTTATATCTCTCATTGACTGTGGAGCAATCAACAGAATATCAGCATTGGAAGGAAACTTTGAAGCCGTTTAATTAGATCCCTTCCCTAAACTTCCCCTGCTTTTACTCTACTCCTTCAGCTCTGTCACAGAACAGCCCATTGCGCTGCTGTCCGCTCGCTGGTTGTCCTGCCTCCTGCTTTTCCCTTCCTCTGTCCTCTTGCCTAAATGGTAAGCCTCTTGGCAGCAGTGAGAATATCGTAAATGAGTCAATTAACATCCATTTATAAGTGGCAAATATTTGATAATATGGAGAAATTTAATAATTAAACTTAGCTGTTCCCTAAGTAGGTTTCAGGGCTCTTTCCTTCCTCTTTCATTTTGGAATCAGAAAACCCTAAGTTCAAACTCTAACACTGCTCCTTAGTGGCTAGGAACTTTTAGGAAACTTCCTTCTCTGAGTCTTGCTTTCCTCATCCATAAAAGGTGATAATAGCAGTACCTCCCTCGTAGGTTTGGTACGTGGACTCATGAGATGTGTAAATTTAGTGCTTAGTACAGGACCTGACACATATCAGGGGCTCAAAAAATGGGAGTTCCTGTTATTAGGCTGCTTTAATCTTGGGCCTGGGGGTCTAGGCCAGCCACAAAGCAATGGGTAGTTCTTGCCCTGCACTTTCCCACTCCCAGTTCACCCCTGTACATTACTGAAGTGATGGTCCTTTATTTTCTGGATCAAGGAACAAGGACCAGTTCTCCCTTCAGATAAGTCCATTAATTTCTGCTTCTGAATATGAAACTCTTTCTTCACTGACATAGACCCTCTGGGGGCACAGGGAGGAGAAGGAAACGAATCTGTGTCGATGAGGCACGGGGCTGCTGTTATATCATGGTACCTGACCTTGAAGTGCTTGTGAAGTGAGGGGAAGGAAAGGCCAGGTGGTGTGAAATAATTAGCTCCATATGTGGCAGGGCTATCCTGTGATGGCCAGACTCAGTTGAGAGGCCCTGTAACACAGTGGTTAAGAGATTCGGTTCTGGAATCACAAAGACCAGATTCTATTCTGCCACCAGTGCTATGGATTTTGAGTAAATTTTCAACCTCTCCAGGTCTCATCTGGGTTCCTTTGTGAGGAATAGATGAGGCCATGCACTGAAAAGTGTTTAGCACAGTGCATGACACATAGCAAGGCCTCCCTGGGTGTTAACTACTGTTATTATTATGTGTTTTCTGCATTCAGAAAAGAGCTCACTGAGGCCTATGCTAATCAGAGGGGATAGGATGTAGATGAATGAAGAAGAGAGGAGAATGCACTGTCGTTGGAAAACAAAACAATACAACAACAGCACACAGCCAGGAAAGACTGAGAAATGTTTAGGGACATTGGGCTGTATATCGGGACCTGAAGAGAGAACACAATCTGGAAGACATGAGAAACTAAGTGGGAGCAGCTGAAGGAGAAGTGGCATTGGGGAGTTGCTTCTTTGTAGTCTCCATGTGCCTCACAAGGCACTTCGCTCAGCAAATGTTATTCTTTGTTACAGAAATTCTTGACCTTATTAGGTGGGCCCGTGTCTCTTTAAATAATGAATTTCTCAGATTTGCTAATCTCCTTGAGTGCTTCCATTCAGTTTCCTACAACTATCTGGTTCAAAGCTCCATATAGGCCGTTTCTCCTAATATCTACATATGGTCAAAAAATTTGTGGAAACCTTATCTGTATGGTGTATTACTGAGGAGATAGGAAGCATCTTTCCTCCTAGCCTTTATCTTCCAGCGGAAATACATGCTCCTTTCTGGAGTCAGGCAGCCTGATTTCACCAGTTACCGTGTGATCCAGAGCAAGCTACGTAATCTCCCACGCTCTATTTCCTCGTGTGCAAAATTAGAGTAACATGCCAGTTATCCATTTATTGCCTCTAGCTCCAAGTGCACCTTCCAGGACCTGCTCTGAAATACTGGCTGGTCTCTCCAGTGAGCATAATGTTAAGCTTTGTCACTAGGAGGCGCTACCTCAAAAGCCAGTTGTGGCAGCTGCATAAAGGCATGGGTTTGTTTTGGAGGCTGATAAAAATGTTCTGGAATTAAATAGGATGATGGTGGCACAACTTTATGAATGTACTAGAAGTTATGAACTATACACTTTTGTTGAAAATGGTGATTTGTAATTGTTAGAATTAACATACAAATAGATTCAATGTAATTCCTATCAAAATACCAATGGCATTCTGCTCAGAACTAGAACAAAAGATTCCAAAATTCGTATAGAACCACAAAAGACCTCAGATAGCCAAAACCATCATGAGAAGAAAAAGAAAGTTGGGGTACCATGCTCCCTGGTTTCAAACTATACTATAAGGCTATAGTATTCAAAACAGCATCGTACCAGCATAAAAAATACATACTAGTACAGAGAGTCCAGAAATAAACTCATGCTTATATGATCAACTAATCTATGAAAAAGGAGGCAAGGATATATAATGTCTTTTCAATACATGGTGTTGGGAAAACTGGGCAGAGACATGCAAAAAAAAAGAAAAAAGGAAGAAAGAAAGAAACTAGACCACTCTCTTACACCATATACAAATATAAACTCAACATGGATTATAGACTTACATGTAAGGCTTGAAACCATAAAACTTATAGAAGAAAACAGGTAGTAAGCTATCTGATATCAGTCTGACTAGTATTTTTTTTGATAAGTTTCCTGGAGCAAGGCAAATAAAAGCAAAAACAAACAAATGGGCTTCATCAAAGTAAAAAGCTTCTGCTCAGTGACGGAAATCTTTAGAAAAAAAAAAGACAACATATTGATTGGCTTATATTTACAAAGGATATATTCCATAAGGGGTTAATATTCAAATTATATAAGAACCCACACAACTCAATAACAAAATGAATCCAATAAAAAATAAGTAGAGGACCTGAAAAGACATTCCTTCACAGAAGACATACAGATGGCTAACAGACATATGAAAAGATGCTCAACATCACTGATCATCAGGAAGATGCAATCAAAACTACAATGAAACACCACCTCACACCAGTCAATATGGGTATTATAAAAATAAATAAATAACAAGTGTTGGCAAGGATGTGGAGAAAAGGGAACACTTGTGCACACTTGGTAGGATGGCAAATTAGTACGGTCACTGTGGGAAATAGTATAGTTTTTTCCTCAAAAAACTATAAATCACCCTGACCGGTTTGGCTCAGTGGATAGAGCGTTGGCCTGCAGACTGAAGGGTCCCGGGTTCAATTCCGGTCAAGGGCATGTACCTTGGCTGCGGGCACATCCCCAGTGGGGGGTGTGCAGGAGGCGGCCTATCGATGTTTCTCTCTCATTGATGTTTCTAGCTCTCTACCCCTCTCCCTCCTTTCTGTAAAAAATCAACAAAATTTATTTAAAAAAGAAAAAAAGAAAACTATAAATCTAACATACAAACCAGCAGTTCCACTGTTGAGAATTTATTCAAATAAAATGAAAACATTAATTCAAAAAGATATATGCATCCCTGTTTTCATTATAGCATTATTTACAATAGCTAAGATATCAAGATATGGAAGCTACCTAGGCATTCATCTAATCTAATAAAAGAGAAACATGCAAATTGACCACACCTCTGCTACGCCACAAGCCACGCTCACCAGCCAATCAGAGCGACTATATGCAAATTAACCCAACCAAGATGGCGGCCGGCAGCCACGGAGCTGGAGCAAGCAGGAGGCTTGGTTGCCTTGGCGATGAAGGAAGCCAAGCTTCTCACCTGCCCTGGCTGGCTGTGGCCTCCGCTCAAGGCAACAAAGTTTCAATTATAGAAGATAA
>NW_005353595.1:660371-697567 GCF_000412655.1 Myotis brandtii | reverse complement strand
AATATGCTAATTAGACTGGATGTCCTTCCAGATGACCTTCCCAACAAAGCCGAGGCTTCAAGGGTAGCCCGGGTCCCAGGTGCCGGAGAGAAGCTGGTGCTGGCAGCTAGGGGAAGGAAGGCCTACTCTTGCATGAATTTCATGCATTGGGCCTTTAGTTGATAGATAAATGGATAAAGATCACACACACACACACACACACACACACACACACACACACAGGAATACTACACAGCAATAAAAAAGCAGATTGAAATCTTGCCATTTGTGACAACATGGATGGACCTAGAGGGTATTATGCTAAGTGAAATAAGTCGAACAGAGAAAGACAAATTTCAAATTGTTTCACTTATATGTGGAGTCTAAAATAAATAAAACAAATGAACAAACAAAAAAAACCAAAAATGGTCTCATAGAAACAGAGACCAAAGGGATGGTTGCCAGAGGGAATGGGGATGGGAGGAATGAGTGAAAAGAAAGGGGTATATAGTCAATAATATTGTGATAAGTTTCCATGTTGACAAACTAGAATTAATGGGGTGATCACATTGTGAAGTATAAAACAGTCGAATCACTATACTATACACCTGAAACTAATATAACTAATGTTGTATACCAACTATACTTACATATTAAAAAAATAAAATGATAAATTTTATATTCTATGACTTTTGCCTCAATGAAAAAAACGTAGCTTGTTGTGAAGATGGGACAAAGTTGTGAATGGAGCAAGTTTAGAACAGAGCGTGGAGCATAGTGGGTGGTCTAGCATGGTGTTTATACTGTTGCTAGGTTATTTAGTGTCTATCACTGGACCACCTCTTCCTTGAGCTACCAAGATCCCCGTGCTGTCTTCCTGGTTGTTAGAGCCCGCTGCCCTGGAGCTCCTCCTATCTCTCTCGCTGGGACTCTCCTGCTGGGCCTCTCTTACTGGTGTCTCTCCGCTGGCTCCTCCGGGAGAGCTGAGTGAATGCCTGTTCCCCCACTTCTCCTGAATTGCCTGGACACCTGAGGGCCCGGGGTTAAGAACTGCCTAGGAGAGAATGGCCAGATAGCAGAGGGGAGTAAAGAAACAAAACATCAACGATTTAATGTTGGGCTTGTGCCCCAGGGCTCTGGGCCTCTGGGCCAATGTTTGACTGGATAATGAAGGACTGCTGATGCCTGACTGTTCTCCCCGGTTTCTCCACTGCTGTCCCGTGTGCTTATCAGAGCCCCAGCGGCAGTTTCCAGTCCCTCCTGGGCGAGCAGGAGGATCTCCAGTTGGAGGCTCTGTAGGTCAGCGAGGCCGCAAGGCTCCGAGGACAGGGCTGCACAGAGAAGCAGAGGACCCTGGGGTAGGCTTTGAAGAAACCCTGGGGGCTGCTTTCGGGGGATCTTTCTTTAGGATATAATCGTAGATGATGGTGGAGGGAGGGAAACGAGATATAAACAAGAAACTCAATTCCTTCATTTCCCCCTTCTTTCCTTTTCCTTCTTCTTTCATGGATGTAATAGTCCTTGTCACATCATAAGTGAAGTCCCATATTTCCATTCTACCCCCTGTCACCCATACAGAACCCGGAGTTTGCAGGACAGCCCTAACTCAGACGTTTTCTGTCCTGGTACCTCCCTTTCACCCATGCACTTGCCGGGCCACCTTAGGTTATTTCTGGTCATTATTAGTCAGATCCCTCTCCCTCCAGCCTCCTCTTCTGATGAGGCTGCTGGTGGGGGGAGGGGAGCGTGCTGCCTCCCCACAGAGCTGTGTGCGCCCTCAGCCTGATGCCGGGGGTGGGGGAACACCGAAAGCAGGTACAGTTTGTGAAGTGACAACTTGTCATTTTGTTGCCATTTTCCATTGAGCCAGCTCAGGGAGGTGCAGGGAGCAAATGACTGTGCAAAAAGTAAGAGCAGCCAGCGACCTGCTTTCAGGGCCCTCGCATCCGACCCCCACCCTGTGGGGTAGCCACCGGCAAATGACTGTGCAAAAAGTAAGAGCAGCCAGCGACCCGCTTTCAGGGCCCTCGCATCTGACCTCGCATCTTCTGGGTGGCATTGGTTTTGGGGTCCCTGAGCTGTCAGGGTATCCCTCTGAGGACTCCCCTTGGACCTCCCCTCAGACACAGTTACCAAACATGTTTTTCATCTTTATTCATCTGCTCTTCTCACGTTTCTCAGGTCACAGCTGCATTGTTATCTGATGGGCTGGCTGCCAGCTCCATGAAGCCTGAAAGTTACAAAGGGTGGATTAGCTGCAAAAGAATATTTATTAGTAAAAATCCTTTTTTTATTCTTCTGCCCTTTCATGTGGCGTTAGCCATATATCGCCTGGGTGAGGTAAGAGCAGTTGGCGAGCTGTGAGCAGAGTCGGATGTCTGGGCGCTGGGCTACGCGGAGGCCTGGTGACGGTTCTCCTTGCCCGGGACCGGCTTTCTCCGGCCTCGCTAGGAGGCTCTTGCTCAGTTTTGCAGCTCAGGATCCTGCTCAGTTTCGTGGCTGCCTTTCTCCAGAAAAAGAAGAATCTTTCTGTGACTGGATCTTACTTTTCCTCTAATCTCAGGGCTGTGGAGAACTCATCATTTAATAGTTACTTTTCAAGTTAGAAGCTCCAGTTTGCTAGGGTTTGCTTAATGGCATTGTGAGAGAAAAGACATGTTCCAACAGACAAATGGAGGTGGCGGTGACTTTTCTTACCCATCTGTGACGAAAACCTGCCTCTGAGGGGATGCTAGGTCTCCAAGGATATCGACTCATTTGTGAGAAATTGATTTTCATTCTGTTTTGAGACTTTGGTGGTGGGATTGCAAGTCAAAGGTGTTTGCACTTGGCTGCTGCAAGCCTGGGAAATGTCCTGGTTGTGCCACCCAGAGTCCCCGTGAGGTCCCAGAGCATGTGCTCTGTTGGGGCACAGGCACCCTGAGTACACTCGGAGGACGTGCCTCTTTCCCATCCCAGCCTGGGAGCCGCCGTGCAGACCTGCCTGGGGCTGCCTGCTCTGATGTTATGTGAGATGGGCCAGAGAGTATGTACAAGGCCGGCCAAGACGGTGCCTTCTGATCTGTCTTTCTGACGCCAGTTGTGGTCATCACCTGGAAGCCGGCCAGCCTGGGTTCAGGCGGTAATGGAAAAACGGACAAGTCGGGATCTCTGGACCAAGAGTCGGGGTCCCTGGAGCGTGGAGGTCAGAACAGAAACTAAGATAAAGTATTAGAGCTACAGGAACATTGAAGATGAAGACCTCAGGTCCACTCACCACCACTAGAATCCAAATCCCCTTCCACATCTCCACCACATCCTACTGTATTTCTACTGTAGATTCTCTGTTGCCTGGTCTCCTGGGCTCTGCTATGGTGTTTAGAAGGGGAAGTGTCTCTTTAAAGAGCTTTGGATCCATGGAGAGAGAGCAGTAGGTGCTAGGGTCTTGAGGAGATGTAACTGCTCACTATGTAACCCTCCTTTACCATTTTTTTCCATTAACTTGCCCTTCCCACTGGCCCTCTCTTCATGGTTTTTGGTTATTTTCATCTCTCTTTGAATAGAATACTCCTTGCCCTGTTGGTGGGCAAGATGCTGGGCATCCCCTACCTTAACTCATCATCTTCATTCCCACCCCAGTGTATTCCTCTGGACTCCCTGGTTTGGATAATGGCAGCAACATTCTGTAAGTCACACACGCTCCAGAGCCCAGATCAGTCTGATGCTTTCCTTGCCCTGCCTTCTGTATCCAGCTAGTTCCCAAATGCATATAGTTTACCTGGGTAGTCTCTTTTCCGTTCATACCTTTATTTTCCTTCCTACCTGTTGATGGGTTACTGCAATAGCTTCCTAACTGACTTTCTTCTTAAATTTGTCTTATACTCTGGGACCAGATTAATATTCCAAAAGGCTTCGATCATAATATTTCAGTATTAAAAACTGTCACTAACTCCAGTGCCAACCTGAAAATCCCCAAACTCCTTAGAAGAGCAGAACTGGGGGTTCTCCAGGCTTTTTCTTCAGCCTTATCCTTGGAGGGACTGTAGAGTCCACAAGGTCAGGGACTTCATGTGTTTTGTTTACTGGGGTATCCCCATGATCAGCATAGAACCTGAATCTAACATATAGAGCCTGGCACAGCAATGCTACCACTCCCTATACACAAATGCTGCTATGTCCTACCAGGAATCTTCACTGCTTCCAAAAACTACCCTTCGTTTCCCCCGCTTTCACCACTGTACATGTTCTCCCTGGACTGCATACCTCATCATCTCAGTCTCTTTTACTTCTATCCAAGGTCCAGCTCAAATTTCACCTCCTCCATGCAGCCCTCTGTGATTGCTCAGAGGGACATGACCATCCCCTTTCCAAACTATCATGACAGTTTGTAACTCCCATGGCACTTGGCATAGTTTACCTTTATTTGAGGTCTTCTGATATCTGGCTGTACTAAGGGGATCTTTTTTATTCAGCTTTTCAAGCACAGAATACAGTGTCTTCTTCTGGAAGATACTAGGTAAAAAGTCCATTGAATTACTAAATGAATGCCTGCATGACTGGTAAATCTTTTACTCTTATCTGCAAGCCAGGTTGATTAGTAACCACACAATCTTACAGCTTTAATGATGATGAATGACTCTCAGGCCAATTAGCATTCATGTATGCTGCTGCTGCTGGGCTGATTAATCAACTCTAATACAGGTGAACAAATTGGCATGTGTTGTCTTACAGCAAAAACTACCTGAAGGTGAATCCCATGCCAAGTGGTGAAGGCCCTGGGTTGTACAGACTTGGGCTGTGATGGGAGATGCCCTGAGTTTGAACCCATGAAGATCTCCAGCATTCCCCCCACTGACCCCTCTCCTGGCTTCCTCAGAAGATGCATTTCATAGTGATGGGCAGGACAGGAGAGGCCAATCAAGTCTATGAGACTGTGCCAGTTCCCTGCTCTTCTGTTTCTCCATTAAGCCTTTGACCCACTAGAGTTGGTGGCTCTGAGGCTGTGAAGATCTGGGGAAGGTCCCTATGGTGAACTCAGTGCCAAGAGGGAGGAGAGAAGGTTCTTTTCTTCCAGCCGCAGAGGTTCCCCGGTTCCCAGTGTCTGTCCGGCATGTTGCCTCATCACTCTATGCCTCACTTTCCTCATCTGATGGTGGCATCTGCTTTAAGGGAGGTTGTAGTTGAGGACTACATGAGGTAACAAATGCCATGTATTTTGAGAACCAAGTACATTATATTATTACTAATTTCATATGAGGGACGTGGACAAGTTCCTCAGAAGCTGTGGGCTGTGCTTGGTTGTCTGCAGTGTGAGAGGTGGGTAAAGTGTCTAAGAATTCCTTTGGAGAGGGGTAGGCCAGTCAGCGCGGGATTTATTTGAACTGCCTGGCACACCTGATTCCTTGAGCGTGGTGCCGCGAGGACCCTGGAACACACCCCATCAGTCTGTCCCAGCGATGGGCCCAGTCTGGGTGTCATTTCAAGTTCGGTCTGAAGTCCTGTGATTTCTGGGAAGCACTGGCACTGATATAAAGGGATATTTTTCTCAAGATGTCCCTGATAACGCTGTCCTTATTTGGGAGGGGACTGAGGGGAGCTAGAAGGTGTTCCAGGAACCTAATTTCACAGACGGGTGACTAGAACTGCTCATCCACAACCTTGCTGGGCCTGCCACCACAGCGAGCTGTCAGCAGGGGGAGCTCTCTCCCTGTGGTGCCTGCTCTGGCTGCACTCGGGTGAGGGTCACAGGGACTGAGGAAAGATTTGAGGAGTGGCCAAAGGAAGCTCTCTTCTGTAGGCAAATGCTGGACAGTGACCAGCTCATGTCAAGGGCTGCTGTAGCCTCAGTTGGAAAAGAAGTGGAAATCCACTGTGCCTGGTGCCCAGGGTTGGGGAGGGTGCTCAGGTCAAGCACACAAAGAAAATGCACAAATGTCCTGACTTAAGGTGTCTTGGTTAGAGGGAAAGGGATGAAGGGGTGTGGTCGCACAGCATCCGCCTGCTAGGATTGCCCTCCCCCCTCACACTGGGCTCCCCTTGGGGACTGGCTGTGAGGAGGGCCTCACGTGGAACCTGGAGTTCCTGCGTGTGCTCTGTGCTCGTGTCTCCTGTCCATGCTCACTGAGCAGCCCTCGGGGAGGGGTCTGCCCCGGCCTCGGTCAATCTGCTGCAGCTAAAGGCTGAAAGGCTCTAAATGAGAGTGTTTCCAAGTGGTAACAGGGTCTCTGGACTCAGGTGACTGTCTTCTCATGCCCTTGACCCCCAGCCTCAGACTGGGAAGAGTTGAGGATAAGATAAAGGGAGACATCCTTCCATTGCAGAGCTGTGATGGCCATGTGAGCATTTAGGGAGACGTGTGTGTGTGTGTGTGTGTGTGTGTGTGTGCGCGCGTGTATGTCCCCAGGACTCTCAGGGTGGGGGCGTGGGGTGAGCAGCATGAATGTCCATCACCTGCAGATGGCCTTGAGCTCAGATGGGACTTGTGCTCTTCAGACCCATCTTGTATCATTCTCTGGATTCCAGTCATTAGGAATCTCTTAGTCTCTTGATTCTGCATGCTCTTTCCAACCTCAAGGGTTTTGCATTTGTTGCTCCTTTTTTCCTGGCATGCTCTCCCCCTCCCTATCCCATTCTTTTATCTATGTAATTCCCACTCATCCTTCAGAGCCCAGCCAGCCCAGGTATCACTTCTAAGATAGCCTCCCCAGACCTCCCAGACATATGCTCCCAAAGCCCTCGATAGCATTACCACAATGATAAATACTTTGAATTGTATTATTTTCTCTTCCCTAGCTAGAATGTAGGCTTCATGAGGCTGGCGCCTATGAGTTTGTTTATCTAACACCTTTCAGCACAGTACCTAGTACAAATTGGACACTTAACAAATATGTGCTAAATGAATGAATGAATGGGGTCACTAGGTGGCCAATGGAATCCCCCCACCTTTTAGTCGATGCCTGTTCCGGATTGAGTGGATGCTGTTTCATGTTCTTACCATCTAGGGGAGAACCAGAGATGGGTTAAAGAGGTCAAATGCAGCACCTGTGATTTTTGAGGCTCAGCTCTTGGAAAATGATCACTATTTTCATCTCCTCCTGTTTTACCTCCCCCTCATAAGGTAGGGTCCATTGCCTCCCATACCCATTGCCTTCTTCCTCCAGATTCATAGCTTTCTGGTATTTATGTTAAAAAAAATGTGTTTTTCTCTAGGCAAAGCCCAGAATGCTACCTGGTCCAGGGAAGGTTGTTGAATATTATCTCCTAAGTGACAGTGCCAGAGCTAGACTTCTTAGCTCGGTCTACCCTGCTATAGTTGCAGTTTCAGAATAAGATTGAGGAGCAGCTCATCCAGACTGCTTGTGATGGTTTGGGATGAAGTTTTAGTATCGCCTGGAGATGTGAGCATCTGGTTTCTGCAAGTCCTCCAGGGTTTTGCACCTTGAGATCTGGCTCAGGGGCAGCGGAGATGCCTGCCTGTGAACTTCCCTTTCTCTAGAGACCGGGGTTGCAGCTTGTAGCTGAACTCTGTTCATCTCTAGGCCACTCCAGTTGTTTGTAGTGAGCATGCTCCACTCCCAGCCACTCCCTCACCTGCCTGTCCTTGGGCTCCCCTCTCTGAGTCAGCAACGCCCCCCCTGCTGTCTAAGCATGGGGCAGCCAAGCTAAGCCAAGTTTGTTACAATGAGTCGGTTGATTTGGAAGCTCACATCCTGTACTCATTTCCAATATTGACATTTAGCCAACTGGCACCCACCAATGAAGAACAACCCTGGGAATCAAGGCTCTGAGGACTTATGACCCTGCAGAAGGCAACAGCGGGGGCCCTGCGGAGGGGAAGGCTGTCCTGGTGCCAGGCCTCCCTCTCTGCTCCATCTTGGTTCCTGTCTAGCAGCACAGGGATCTGGCTGGCAGTCAGCAACCTACTGCTGGCACTTGTTGGTGGCTTGGCTCTCCTCCATCTAGCCAGGGCATTTGGACCTTTTTCCTATGTTCTGCTTATGAGCTTGGGAAGCAAGCCAGTAGTTCTCCTTGGAAATCGCCTCCATCAATGTTATTTACCATCCCAAGGGAGACATGCCTCTTTATTTTTTCCACATTGACACCTTCTCTTGCTCTGGCTCAACTACAGAAACATCAGATCGTACCAATGCTGTGGGGCCGGGAAGGGACAAGGAGGCACATACAGGAAATGGAGATGGCAAAACAGGGTTACGTTTGGTCACCAGGCCTGGATGAAGCTTTCAATCTCCAGAGCTGAAAGTCAGCCAAGAAGGGAGATAGTCACAGGCCTATTACTCCACTTGGATCCTGGATCGATTGGCTGTGGCTTTTATCAGGAATCCTCTGGTGCTTCTGTGAGCACCAGTATTGATGGCCTGAAGTTCCTCAGAATATGACTGTATTTAGAGATAGAGTCTTTAAAAAGATACTTATGGTAAAATGTGGTTGTGTAGGTGGGCCCTAATCCAACATGACCGGTGTTCTTATAAGACGAGGAGATTCGAGAAAAGACCATGAGAAGACACAGGGAGAAGACAGTCATCTTCAAGCCAATGAGAACCGTCCTCAGAAGAAACCAATCTTACCAACCCCTTGACCTTAGACTTCCAGCCTCCAGAATTGTAAATATCTGTTGTTTAAACCACCCAGGCTTTGTCATGTCCATTCCAGCAAATGAATACAACCTTCTCCAGACAGAACAGAGGTTTTTGGAAGGGCCAAGAAAGCAGTATCTGAGATGATATCATTTTGACTGACTTCATGGGGTCTCAAGATCGGTGATATTTCTCTGGCTTCTCCAGTTTTCTCCTCTTCCGGCAGCCACCAACCTCATCTTGTTTGGGTGTTTATCCAAATATCTACCATTACTGGTGGCTAATAAATAAAGCATTTATCCTCTTTTCTTATTTCCCTTTTATGGGTGGTCCTGCCCTCTGAAAGCTCACATTCTGTAAGGAAGAAAGACATAAAGCTCATTTCACTGCAGCCTGTAGGTGCCATGGGAGTGGTCAGCAGAAGGAGATAGGACCAAAAAGGAAGACACCCTGAGCCTGTGTGAGGAGGTCATGGAGGGCTTCATGGAGGTGGTGGCAGAGCTAGAAGTCTGTTGCTTCTATGAAGGCAGAGACTTGGTCTTGTTTACCTTCCTCCACCCATGGAATCTGGCACAGTATTTTGCACAGAGTAAGTGCTCATCTAGTTTGTTGGGTGGATGACTCTTGATGTCCCTTCCAGCTGTAAGAGTCCATGATTCTGTGACCTCAGAGGCCCACAGCAGTCAGATGGTGGAAGGTGCTACTGGCAGGCAGGATGAAGATGAACAGATGTGAGGTTGGTAGTATGCAAAGTCATTTATGAGCAATTGAACTGGAAGTGAGGGAGGCGAGCATAATGAGCTTCCCTTCTTAGGGTTCCTGGGAGAATCCTCAGGCATAACAACAGGAACTCAGCCAGTGCACCTGCCCCACGTGCATGATCAGAGGTGACATCTTACTCTCCGCAAAGCAAAGGTTGGTCAAGCTCTTCACAGCTGTTTCCCGTAGAGAGGAAAGCCCCTAAGTTCCCAGGCAGTGTAAACTGACCGTTTGTTTATAAAATACGCTTCATGGCCCAAGAACACGAAAAAGCCTCAGATGCACAAACTGGCAGCTGGTTCAGCAGGGATTCAAGACGCTTGGGAGCAGGGAGGAGCGTGGGAGCGGGAATGGTTGTATGCCAAGTCAGCGTGGCTCTCCTCTGGAGAACACCCAAACGGATCTAAAACTGAAGCTCAAAAAAATAACAAACATACAAGCCTTTTGAAAACACATTGTACCAGACATCTTTTACAGCTGAGTGATTGACCCCCAGACAGCGCTATGAGGGAGTGGGCGTCGACCACCCAGCACCCACAGAATCAGGGGCCGCTCGTGCTCCCTGTTGGAGGGCTGCAGCAGTTTAGATGAAAAGCCTTTCTGCCTGGCTGTTGCAAGATGGAACCGAAAGAGACACTTGTGAGAGGACAGGAGACTGAGGAGGGCTGACTCTCCCGCTACAGACGTGTGGGGCCTTCAGATGAGCTGTTTGTTTCACGCTGAGCTGAGCTCACCTGGGCGATGACCATGTGACAAGAATACCAAGTTGAGTCCAGATCAGCAAAGAGAGGACAGGAAGAGGAAGAGGAAGAGAAGCTGAGGCAGCCACGCGAAGCAGTGACTGGCAGAAACCTAGCCAGAACTGCTGCTTAATATTATGTGTAGTCCTTCAATCAGAGTTGATAAAACTTTGACTAGGGTAAGCTCTTGTAGTTAATTTCTCCGTCTATGAAAAAGCTGGGTTCAGACCCAGAGTCATAAGACAGATTTGTTGGAGTTGCCAAAGTCTGTCCAAAATGTAGGCTCTCCCTCCACTGCCAGGGGCCTGAGCCCCTCAGGTGACATCCTCAAGAGCTTGGGACTTGGGGAAGGCTGGGGGACTGGCTTCTTCGCAAATCTGCTCTAAAAGAATTCACTGCAGGCCCAGTGAGGTTGCTGATCTGGGGGGCGGGGGGAACAATGAAAATAGGAATAAAAACAATCAGGGGGACTATTAGTTATTGAGCACTTAAGCTGCTCAGGCACTGTGCTAGGCATACACAGCATCTCATCGAGTCCTATCAAGGACCATTGTCACCCCTTTCCTACGTGTGAGAAAATGAGGTGGAGAGAAATCAAATGGCTTTGTCAAGGTCACAAAGTACGTGGTGGAGCCAGGATACAAATCCAGGGGCTCTGATCCCCAAACCTGTGCTTTTAATAGTCACAGTGTCCTGCCCTAGAAGACCCTTTTTGTGCCTTTTGGGAGGTCCAGGACGTGCTGGGATATTGAACTAGAACCAAGGTGTGCTCTGCATCCACCTGAACTACCCCAAATTTTTCATCCCATTGGCGTGACTAATGGCTTCTCAAATCTGTTCTTCTGACCTTACCTCAGGAAGCCAGAGCCCCCCAAGATTTGGGAGACCTCGAGTGAGAGGCACACCTTACCTAGGATTAAATGTAATAATATAACCAGGTCAGAGAGAGATAGAGAGGAATTCAGTTTCTTCTAACTAGGGACCCAGAAAGGAACCAACAGAGTCCCTATAGACTCAGTCTATACAACCTCATTTCCTCAACCAGAATATACCATCAGTAATACCCAAGTCTTCCTTCCCACACCCCCCAAGCTCTTGTGTCTTAATAGCTAGACATCCTTGGTTTCCCAGAATGGAAAATATCCTGAAACTTAACAACAAAGGAGCTGCTATATTCCATTGTATTTCTAACCTCTGGGCCTTTGGCTTCTCTATATCCCCTCCCCGTCCGGACTGCACATTCATCCCTTCCAACTCTGTGACCAGGTGGACTTCCATTCGGAAGGCCAGATTCTCTAACTTGTTTCATGTGGATGTGTCTGAGGAAGCTGATGAGCTGGCCATTTGGACGGCCACCATTTTGTCACATGGGACCACAAGCATACCTGCTTCCTTGTCCCAACATTATTTCTCACCAGGAGATGATGCATAAAGAATCCCCATCTCTCTTTCTCCCTATCCCTGAGCCTGACCTCTGGGACCTAAGGTCAGGAGGGCATGATTCTTTCCTTTGGGTGTACAGGACAATGTTCCCACCCACTGGGCCACACCAGCCAGGGCAGCACATGATTCTTTTCAAATAAAAGGGAAAAATATCTAATTCTTCCACTTCTGCCCTTTCAAGCCCTCTACAGGCTGCTATCTTTTATACTCACTCTCTGACTTCTCAGAAACATTAGCATCAAGATGATTGGTTTTACCAGTGTATAAAATGAGGGAGCCTGGAAGGGAATGAAGGAGAAGGAGAAGGCTTGGAGGAGTAAGGAGTGATGGAAATTGAGCGGGGCTAATTCTGCTCTCTGCACCCTGCACCGAAGGTAAGGCAGATGGTCCTCACTTCCGCTTCAACCTGAGTTCCAGAGGAGTTAGTCCATGTTAAGGGCACCTTGAACCTAGAATCTGATTTCAGAGCCAGATAGGAAGCTGGGTTTGTGTGCCTAGCCATTTATGCTTTTTAGCAATTTCTCCCTCTCAAAGGATATAAGACTTTGTATTCTTTTGTCTTTCCAGAGCAGTCTGCTCCCCTCCCCTCCCCTCCCCTCCCCAGTGACCCCCACAGTTAGTTCTCTTTTAAGTACTCATCTACCCCCACCCCCTAGGGCTGGGGGGAAGGTGGCAGCATCCCTAGCAACCTCAGGCTTGAGTCTCCCCCTGTGAGGTAGAGAATTGCCTGGCAGCCCATGCAAATCAGCTTTGCCTGGAGATCTTCTGAGAAGAAAGGGAAGCTCAGAGGCATTGATCTCCCTGTGTTCTGGGAAGTTGCCTTTTTCTTTACTGCTGCTTTCAAGTGACCCCGATCTCATTACAGATACTGAGATGGGGTGAGAAATGGGAACTTGGTTGCTTGTTGCCTTTGTGGAAGAGAACCACAAGCCTGTCCAGATCTTATCTCCTCAGGAAGAGGCAGGAAAACAACATAGCAAAACGGCTGCCCAGGCGAGAACCCCACCTTATGTCTTCACACCACACACCCACGTGTGGTGATGTTGCCCTTTCCCACGAAGATGAAAGTGGAGGGTGAGGCACACCAGGGATTCCCTGAGCCTAAGATGGGGACGTCCCATGGGTGGGGAGGTCAACGGGGACTGTCTGGCAGCCTTGGGGATAGGTCCCCTTAGCAATCAGAACTAGGCACCTCCACCCTGACTGCTCTCCCTGAGGGGGCCTGAGGGGCCTGGGAAAGGCTGGGCTGCCTTCCACTCTGGAAGGGGGAATCCATCACAAAACCTCCTTAAACACACTGTGTGTCTGCTCTGTGCTTTGGGGAATCCAATTAAATCCAAGATAGTCTCAGCTCACATGGAACTTAATAAAAATCTTGTGGGGAGATCAACCACAAATAAAGAAAAAGTAAAATAACATGCAACACACACACACACACATAAAACACACACAAGAACTGTTACAAGTGGTACATGACTAATTGGCACATGAAAGAGAGTTCACTCTCTGTTTGCTCCCACATTGACATTTTCGAACGGAAAGGAAGGGCAGCACCCCTGCCACTAGCTGAGCCCAGGGAGGGCACGGAACAGGGGACAGGTGCTGGGAGGAGCTACATCCCCTGCTGCAACGCTCTCAGAAGGCCCTGGTTATATCTTCCTATAAGACATAAGTTATACCTGCTCACACTTTCCCTCTTTCTTCAGACCATGAACTGCAGGAGCCTTCCTCTGTTGTTCACTGGGACACCCTTTAACACATGCCCCCAGCAGCTTCTCTGTTAATGTCCTGGCCAGGCCACTCCTTTCTCAGACTCTTAGGATGGATTTCCACTGAAACATCAACGAACATTATATTTGAAGCAAATTGGTTTGGAACACACCCCAGCTCTGCCACTCATTAGTTGTGTGACGATGACAGTGGGCCTCAATTTCCTCAGCTGCAATGTGGGTACAAAAAGGATCAAAAGGGATTGTGAACGTGGCCTGCCTGGTGTGTGTCTGGAGTCCATTGCTGTGTGGAAATTCACCAAAATCTATGTTAAAGCCGTGCTTCTCAAACCTGCATGCACATTCAAACACCGTGAGGCTCTTGTTTGGAAAAGTGCAGATTCAGATTGAGTGGAATTGGGTGGACCTGAAATTCTTTATTTCTGGCAAGTTCCCAGGTGGTGCAGATACTACTCGTCCAAAGACCACACTTTGAGCAGCAAGGCACTGAAGGACTTTATGATCGGAATCCTGCATTTCCTGATTTTCTCTGGTGCCACCCCTACTGTGTTTCTACTGCTTATGCGGACTCTTGCCTTCTCTGTGTTTGGAACCTCCTGCCTCATCTTTCTAGTTTCACCTTCATCCACCCCTGCTGCTGACCTTTTTGCCATCTCAGTCTACTTTCCCCTCTTGCCTCGTGCTCTACTCTTCTCTCTGTTTGACTCTGCTCTCTAGAGTAGCATCATTGCTCAAACTGACTACCCTCCTTTAATGTTCCACTTCAACTCCATGGTATATTGTCTCACGAGGCTTTCTTACTGTTTGCCAGAGGGTAAGCCTATGGCTAAAATGCATCACATTGTCCTTTTCCCCTGGTTCCCAAGTGGCAATTCTTAAATCTTTGATCAAGGAACACTTAAGGGTGAGGGATATTGATGGTGCAAATTCCCTTCTAAGACACTACAAACTGAGAATAAGAGAGGGTTTCTGAAAGATTTATTAATTCATTTACAAATGAGGAAATTGAAGCCTTGAATCTATTATAGATCCCAAACCTTAGGAAAGCTTGTCTGACGCTTGCAGAAAAGCATCAGGAGGGCCATCTTTGTTTTATAGTTTAGCTTGAGAATCTCTTCAAAATCTCTGGATTTTCATTGTTCTGACATCTCAGTGTCCATCTGAGTCCCCAATAGCTGATCTTGACTACACTGGAGGTACATCAATAAATCAGACTACAGATATGTATTAGGCACCTACAACATGCCCAACACTGTGCAGGGACATGGTGACATGATGCATTAAAAAAATGGGATTATGGTCTCCATCCACAAAGAGTTAGCAGTCTAGTTGGAAAGATCAAACGAATGAAACAATAGATTAAAATAACGAGATAATACCATGAGGTAATAATGTGATAACACATGAAATTGTTCAGTATTGATGATGAGATTGTGTGAGATGAATAGAGCATATCACTAATTGTGTCTCAGTCATCTCCTGGTCTTTTTCTCAAAGTTCTAAGTTTCTTAGGGACACTGGACCCAGCATAGCTAATCTATCCTCCCTTCCCAGGGAATGAAAGAAAATTTCATGTAAAAGAACGTTCTTCACCCAGCAGCTTTAGCCATGTTCACCAAGATGTGTCTTTGTCCTTTCCTATGTATTTCTTCATCAGAGGTGGTAGAGAAGTCAATTTGGGGTCTGTTACACCTTGAGAAGCAACTGTTGTAGTGACATGAGCAGAAGGGAATTGAGGCCAGGTGGTTAAATCAGAAGATGCCTTGCTTTCTACTCCTTTCATGGTGTGCTCCTACCTTCGCAAGGACCTTGAAGCTGCTCCCTAACCCTAGAAATAAACAGGATGCTCAATGAAGGCACCATTCTAAATCTTTGGTGGGTGACTTTGGGCAAATTGCTTAATCTCATCTTTAGTTTTTCTCATGTACAAAAAAGAATATATGAAAGTAAATGTGAGAAGGGACTGAAATAATTAATGAAGAGTGCTTATCATGGCAACATAAATATGTTTTTCTGAAATGGTATATTTCTATCATTATTAGCTTTACTGCCAATACTCTTCCATCACTATCACCACCATCATCACCATCATCATTACCATAATTAGTAGCAATATCATCACTGTCATCACTACTATTATCAACACCATCATCACCATTATCAGCATCATCACCACCATCACTGTCATCAAAATCTAACCAGTAGTCTTGGATGGTTTGGCTCAGTGAATAGAGCATCGGCCTGCAAACTGAAGGGTCCTGGGTTTGATATCAGTCAAGGGCACATGCCCGGGTTGCTGGCTCAATTCCCACTGGGGGGTGTGCAAGAGGCAGCTGATCAATGATTCTCATCATTGATGTTTCTATCTCTCCCTCTCCTTCTCCCTTCCTCTCTGAAATCAATAAAAAAAATCTAACCAGTACATCATCCCATATCCCATTCCCTTAGGATCTTTTTAAATGACTGGCTGGCTAGTTTGACAACCAGCTCTCCTTGTCATCCCTACTCAGATAATACCTTTATTCAAGTTTTCAGAGACAAGGAAGTGACTTGCTAAAAATGAATATTGACAATTTTAATATCTGTGGTGGGAGAAAAAGAAAGTTAGTTTTGGCTGGGTGGACTGTTGGGTGCCTTCTCTGCAGCTGTTGGGTCTGTCCCAAAGATACATTCTTCCACCAAGTTCTCTCCATTTTCCCATGAATAACCAAGGTAACAAGGCAGGTAAAGGAGACCTTAGCCCACTAAAATCACTTCCCTTTTCCCCATTAAGTATAGTGGCTATATGAAGAGAAGACACTTCATTTCAATTTTTAGTCCATAATAATAGGAGTGCCTGGAAGAGAACAACAGAAATGTTTGAGGTTGCGATTCTGAAGCATAAAAAGCAGAATTAATTGCCTTTGGCTTCCCAGACAGATTTCTGTGTACACAATTGTGTTTCATCTTTGTAACTACAGGCTATACTTTGAGGGTGTCTGAAGTAGATAAATTATCCATGCTGTGTTCAGAGCCATGCTTCAATTAAAAGCTCATAGGCAGATGGACAGAAATACCACGTGGGGGCCCCGCAAGAGAAGTCCTTCTCTGGAAAGGTGTTTATTTGGTAATTCAGAAGGGTAAAGGGACTCATTCTAAAATTTTTGCTTGGGGGCTCTCAGGTAGAGTTCCACTCTGCAAAGGGGTGTTCAGTTCCGTTGAGTTTCTTCACCAAGTCAATACAAATTGCAATGTGGAAATGAGTGTGTGGAGACATTTCCGATGTGGTATTTCTTTTTTTGCCTTTGAATAAAAACACAGTCAGACCTTTGTGCACAAGGCGGATTCTGAAAGGCCGTGGAAGGCAGAGTGGGAGGATCTCGAAGGCAGCACAGGGGAACATTTAGCACAAACACTGTGCATGCCAACTTGCCTTAAGGCTGGGAGACTGAGCGCTCCTCTGCAGCAACCCACTCTTCCGACACACTCACCTGAAAGGAACCGGGAGGCATCGCCTTGGCTTGTACATGAGCCTGAGCCATTTATCCACCGAACAAATATTTGTTGAGTGTCAGCTAGTGCCAAGCCTGTTCTAGGGGCTGAGGATATGGCAGTGAACAAAAATAGGCAAAAATCCCAACGGACAAAATTCACTTTTCCTCAGATTGGTTTAATATTGTTATCATGCTCTATCTAGTTAAATGTGTGCATAGTTTACATACATATTCATATATTTTTATATGTAAATCTTAGATTTCTCAGATTTATTTATAAATAGTACATAATAAAATATAAATGTTTATATAAAAATATTTATATATGTATCTTATTAGATTGTAAAATCCAATAATTCAAGGATTGAGTTTATCTAATTATCTGTGTACAAAGCCCAGAATAGCATTATTCATTCATTCAATCATTTATTCACTCAACAAATACCCTGAGTTAGGCAATAGAGATACAGTTATGAACAAGACAGAAAATCTCTCATACAGATTATAGCATAAGTTCGTGAATATGGAGAAAAAGATAGTGATGCGATTTTTTGGACATTTAATTCAGGTTTAATGATGTACAAATTTTAAATCTTACATTTGTAAAGGTATATCTTACATCCAAAGAGCAATGCCATATCATTACTAGTTGGCACATTTTCAGCATTGATGATTTTGTCCACCCCACTTGCAGTTTTTTTTGTTTGTTTTTTTAGCTTTTTATTTTGAAGTATTTTTAGATTTACGGAAGTATTGCAAAAATAAAGTACACAGAATTCCTGATCCCCTTCACCCAGCTTCCCCCTTTTGCTAAAATCTTGTCTAACTATGATATATTTGACAAAGCTAAGTAATTAACATTGGTTCAATATTGTTAACTAGCTTATAGACTTTATTTGGATGTCATGAGTTTTTCTATTTATCTCTTGTTTCTGTTCCAAGATCCTCTCCAGGACACCCTATTGCATTTAGCCATCATGTGTCAGCCTCCTCCAATCTGTGGCAGTTTCTCAGTCATTCCTTGCTTTGATAACTTTGACAGTTTGGAAGATTGCTGGTTAAGGATTTGGGGGAATGTCAAACTGAATTTGGGTTTGATGGCTTTTTTTCATTATTACACGGGGCTTGTAACGTTTGGGGAGGAATGTCACAGAGGTGAAGTGCCCTTCTCACTGTCATATCAGGGATGCAGGACATTAACATGACTTCTCACAGGTCATGTTGACCTTGGCCTGTTGGTTACAGTGACTGCAGGTTTCTCTGCCATAGTCATTTCCCCCTTTATATGCTCCATACGATAGAAGTTAGTCACTAAGTTCACACTCAAGGGGAGGGGGTATTCCACTCTACCTCCTGGAAGAAGGCTTCCTTTCTTCTTATTTTTTTTCCTCACTTACATGTTTTAACTTTGGGATTAAGGGCTTTAAGAATGATATATTATTTTCCCTTTAAGTGATGTTAGTAAAGTTCATAAATTTAATCTGTTTGTACATCACCTTGTTTAGACAATCCTTCATCATTTAACATGAACTCTTATCAGAGCGAGAGAGAGAGAGAGAGAGAGAGAGAGAGAGAGAGGTGTTTCTTTGGAGGGATCTAAAGTTCTTGTTACTTGTAAATTAAATCCAACACTATTGTATCAAAAATCAGCTAATGAGATACAAGATGCATTAATAAGCCAATTAATTAGGAGTTGTTCATTGCGCACGGCTCAGAGGGAGGTGTCTCTTCCAAATCTCTGAGCACCACATACAGGAAGTTTCCGGTATTTATACTTTTCAAGCTTCTTTGTTTGCAGATATTACAAAGGGCTCTGTGTGAGTTATTGTTACAGACAGTTGTAACCTTGAATACATAATGAGTTTGTACTTGGCATAAGAATATGGGAATTATTATCAGTATTAGTCCATATTAGTCTATTACATTGGATGGCTAGCTTGAAAGGTCAGACAGTTAAGTTTATCTTTTTCTATTATTTGAACTAAAAACAAAGTCATTTTATAGAATAAGAGATTGTCTTAAAGTGACAGAATTGACAATGACAGTTTACAGTAACTAGGAACTACCTAACAATAGCAGAGAATTCAAACAGTTTTTTATACAAGATGGAGGTTACTATGCTTCAACACTACAGGTGAAATTCCTTTTAAGTTTAATACAGCTGTAACAACTGCTTATCGTATGATTGTAAAGTAGCTGACTCAATAACAATTCAGTTCACATAACTGTGGAATCATAGGGAACATACAAGAATTATTTGGTCCACCCTCCTCAGTTTATACATGAGGAAACTGAGACCCAGAGAGGAGGCACCAGTTTTCGGAGTCAATTAGAGGGAGTCTAGGCTTTCTGCTTCTTAGGATTCTTTTCCTATAAATACCTCTGTCTGATCTCCCCAGCACAGAGGGAGTCTGTACTATCTCTCCCCAACCCCACACCAGCTCTTTCCACAGTGCAGGTCATGAATAAGGCCTGATTCAGGCCATCCCTAGGACACCACAGGATTAAAGAAAACACATTTTGCAAACACTCTCATGCCCTACTCCCATCCAGCTCTCATCTGCAACTGGGAGCAAGAAGACCTACTATTCTACAGCTTCTTCCTCACCTGAGTGCTAGAAGCCTTACTCCCAGGTTAGCCAGGCTCTGCTTCAGGCTGGAGATGCTACAGTTTGAAAGTGGACACTCTATTAAATTTGGAGTTCATTCTTGGAGACTGCTGTTCCGGGAACAACAAGAATAATTCCCTTAGAAGACTGGGCTGGCTTATAGCCAGGAAAGAACTAAGCAAATAGGTCTTGTTACCATTGCAATGAGCTAGTTATTAATATTAATATTAGGAAGAAAGCAAAGGGTAGGCCATACATTAATAAGCATGGTCATCTGGGCAGCTTCACCAGGAAGCTGCATTTTCACCTCCCACAGGGAACCACTGGTTCGTTCCCTGCAGATCCCTGGGGGAAAGGGTCAGACAAAAGAGGAAATGGATGCACATGCAGTGAAGTTGGGGTGACAGAGGGAAGGGGCTTGCCTGTCAGTCTAACCCGGGAACAAAGGTAATTGGCTAGGGGGGTGGAGCCACTGCAAGCACATGGAATCTTGGAAGAGTAAAATCCCCCAGACGAAGAAATTTTTCTTGTTCCTCTTGCTGTTTGTGCTCCAATTTCTCACCTACTCCGTGACCTGCACTCAACATGTGCCTCCATAGCCATGTGGCCCTGGAAGCCGCATGGACTCCACACACAATGGACTGCAGTTAGTCCGGCTTAGAGCCAGGAAAGCTAAGCTACCCTGATGCTGGACTGGACTGTGCTTACCATGGAGCAAAAACTGTGGACACTGGCTTTAATCCTAGCCCCGCTGGAGACAAAATGGGACTTTTCCAGTGGTGGGATGGAGGGAGATGGGACCTGAAGGGGAACTGCCTTAATGTCACCTTATCAATAACGCATTCCATAATACCTCATCTTCCCACGGGGGCCTCAGGAAATCCTTTTCCCTGGGACACCCCAAGAGGCCCACTTCCACTGGCAACAGGTGGGGACACAGAGAGCATCCCACTAATAATAATCTTACTTTCTCAAGAGGCAGTGAGAACTAAATGCTGGGATTTGGGAGAAGAAACTAGAAAAACATTGTCCTCCCTCCCCCACCCCCAACCACCACCAGTCACTCCAATTGGGGTTAAAAAGCAGTGAGATTACACATGTGACTGAATATGCTCGGTTAAAGAGATATGTCATTTTTCCCAGTAAAAGAAATGGAGCTCCAAGTCCCACTCAAGTCCCATGCACAAGGGGCGTGCCAATGACCAAATCCATATGGAAGTGCTCTCTAGGACAGTGATGGCGAACCTATGACACGCGTGTCAGAGGTGACACGCGAACTCATTTTTTTGGTTGATTTTTCTTTGTTAAATGGCATTTAAATATATACAATAAATATCAAAAATATAAGTCTTTGTTTTACTATGGTTGCAAATATCAAAAAATTTCTATATGTGACACAGCACCAGAGTTAAGTTAGGGTTTTTCAAAATGCTGGCACGCCGAGCTCAAAAGGTTCTCCATCACTGCTCTAGGATGTCCCTGGACAATGAGGTGCCTGAGAGGAGGTCAGGGCATGGCTGTCCCCTGGGTGGAGACTAAGTAAATCCAGGTCTTCAGTCAGAATATCTGACCAGCTGTGTTTTCATGTTGCCCATTTTCACGGTATTGGCCGCCATCAGTGGGACTTAGAAACAAAGGAGTGAGAGTCCAAGGAAGTGGCTGCAATTGCAGACTCAAGGGCTCCTCCTGCAAAGGCTTTCATACCCCTCTTGGTAAAGTGAGTGAAGGCATTTTTTGGCTGCCTCAATTTCCCTCCCCCTGGTGTGCCTCATCCATATACGTCCCTCTGTCTAGGGTCTTCAATACTCACCCCCTTTCCCTTCACTAAAATCTTTCGGAAAAGCTGGGGAACTCACTCACACTAGCATGTAAATCACTGGTTCCACTTTAAAGTGTTAGCCCTTTCGAAGGGGCATTGCTTTAAAGAGGCCTAAACACCTACACGCGGTTCTCAGCCTTGGCATGCACCAGCCTCACTGGTGGTACACTGACATGGAAGCCAGGCCCCGCTCGAACTCTGTACTGTTGGAAAGCTCCACAGGCGATTCTCATGCACAACGAGGGCTGGAAAACATTCCTAGTTCAAGTGAGAGGTTCTCAGTGTGTGGTCCCTGGGCCAGCAGCATCGGTATTGCCTGGGAACTCAGGAATGCAAATTTGGGGGCCTGAATCAGACCTCCTGAATCAGAATCTCTGAGAGTGGGGCCAAGCAATCTGTTTTATTAAGTTTTCCAGATGATTCTATTGCACACTAAAGTTTGAGAACCACTGCTTTAAGCAAAAGGAGCAAGGTCTAACTGGGACATTTTGGTCAGGAGATGTATCAATGTGGATAGAGGACAGAGGAGCCCTCTGAAACCTCACTCCCTAAATCAGCGGTTCTCAACCTGCGGGTCGCGAACCCTTTGGGGGTCAAACGACCCTTTCACAGGGGTCGCCTAAGACCTTCGGAAAACACATATATAATTACATATTGTTTTTGTGGTTAATCACTATGCTTCAATTATGTTCAATTTGTAACAATGAAATTGGGGGTCACCACAACATGAGGAACTGTATTAAAGGGCCATGGCATTAGGAAGGTTGAGAACCACTGCCCTAAATGGTTGGCTAGTCTGTGTAATAAAGCCATCTCTGCTTACTTGTGGATCAACTGAGGCTGCCTCAGACTCACAGGCCATCAGCAGTGTTAGAACCATTTGTCCCAGTAGGAAGGACAGATTTAATTTACTTAAGGTGGCCACAACATACATATGGTTGGTGGTATTGATTGGCGGTGGTTATGCTGGTGGCCATAACTCCCCTCTTCCTTCCTCTTCTGCCCCCAAGCCACAGACCACAGTGGGGCTGGTGGACAGGGCAGAGGCAGAGAATAAGGGTGTTGTAGGGGAAGCAATTTGATTTGTTAAGCTACATTGGACTAAATTAGAGACCATGGAACTCTTCTGCAAAGTATTTCTTTATTTTTATGAATTAAATTTATTTTGGCAACATTTGTTAATAACAACAACATATAAGTTTTAGTGCATCTATAATAATAAAAACATATGCTAATTAGACAGGACATCCTTCCAGATGACCTTCTGGATGAAGCCGGGGCTGTGAGGCAAGCCAGGGTCCCGGGTGCCTGCCAGCGGCCAGAGGGAAGCCCGAGTCCTGGGTGCCAGAGGGAAGCAGTGCTGGCATCCGGGGGAAGGAAGGCCTACTCTTGCACAAATTTTGTGCATCAGGCCTCTAGTATCTTTATAATACAACATCTGTGTATGTTATTGTGCTCTTTAATTGTAAACTTTATCTTAAAACAATAGCCCCAAAGCACTCACTTGATGGATAGTGTCTTCATCCCTGAAGCATCGTATGTGGGGAATATGTCCTGAAAATTGGCTGAAATTAGAAGATATTTCAGTTTTATTCAACTAGTACTGGGGGATGCATCAATGAACAAGAGGAACACTGTCCATAACCTCAGAATCTCAGAGAGAAAACAAGCAGGTGAGAATGCTGCTGATGAAGAGGACACACAGAAAGGATGCTGGCTAGCTCCTGGCAGTTTCTCTAATCTTATTTCTGGGGCTCAGGTAAATCTTTTCTGGATGATTGATGTTTAATCTGAAAACTGAAGGTTGAAATGGAATGAGTCAGGTGAATGGGTGCAGGGAAGGGAAGAAAAGAGTGGGAGGAACATTGTAGACAGAGACAGAGCTTGTGTGAGCCCTTGAGTTGAAAGAGAGCCTCGTATAGACATTTTAAGAAGTTCAAACTGAATATGTGGGACCCCAGAGAGCCCAGGCAAAGGCAATACAGGATGAAGTTAGAGAGGTAACAAGTCCAGGTCCCTGAGTGCCAAGGAAGTCAGATGAAGAATTTGGACTAGGGCTTACAGGCAATTGAAAGCCTCTGAAAAGTTTTAAGCAGTGGAAGAAAATGACAGATTTGCATTAAAAATAAATTTCTTGGCTGCATTTTGGAAAGTGGATTGGAGGGGGGAAGAGTGGATATTGGGAGACAGGATATGTATGTTTATACAGACTAAACTTATCCATGTTTGCTAAGGAAAAATATTAAATGAACTAAGAAATTATGAGATTAAAACGTGTGTTCCTCATGTTCTTTTCAGCCCTAGTTTTGTTTCTTTGATTGAAACAGATCTGTGACAACCATCTTCAAAATTGTATGTGTATTTGCCCTAATTGGTTTGGCTCAGTGGATAGAGCATCGGCCTGCGGACTGAAAGGTCCCAGGTTTGATTCCGGTCAAGGGCATGTAGCTGGGTTGTGGGCACATCCCCAGTAGGGGGTGTGAAGGAGGCAGCTGATCGATGTTTCTAACTCTCTGTCCCTCTCCCTTCCTCTCTGTAAAAAAAAAATCAATAAAATATATATTTTTTAAAAATTGTATGTGTATTTGACACATGGAGTATGTGGCCAATGGAATGAGTAAGTCAACTAATGCTGATTGAACTGGAAAATAAAGTTCACAATTGTTCCATCCGACTCCAGGGATAAACATAAAGGTAACAGATAAACCTGCTGTCCTTTTGCACCCGCCTTGCCACAGAATGGGAAGAATGACAAGAGGCAGGACAGTGCAGTGATAAAGGCACGTGTGACAAAGCCCACCTCCCACTGTGCCCCACAGACACAAACCACAGCTGCCTGGCATAAAACATAAAACATAACTTACAATCACCAATTCATTGTTCCTGTATTTCTTGTGTAAACTCCCTGGAATTGAGCTGGTTAATGTGTAATATGGAAGAGTGGCTGCAAAATCTCTCAGATCATGAAGTCTCATCATTGTTTGATATTGGCAAGATGCAATTTTTTAAAATGAAAACCGCACATTACATCACACTCTGGACACGTCGGAAGGGCCATGGCCTAGTGCGCCCGCGGGTTGTTCAGGTCCAGCTGGCGGTCTCTGGCCAGCGGTCTGCAGCTGGCGGGCTCTGAGGGTGCGGGTGGGTGACAGGTGGGTGACAGGCAGCCTCCTGAGGATGCGGCGGGGCCTGGCCGGGGGGAGGATGTGATGACGCTGTGCCTGTGCCGCTGCGCAGCGGGAACCCGGCCTTTAAAAAGCTGAGGAAGCGGCCCTGAGCAGGCAGTGGCTACACTGGAGGAAAGCACACCCAGGTCTCACATTAAAGAAGCCAAACTGTCTGCTTCAAAGAAAAAAGGCAACATCCTGTCATGTAGTTGACAGTTCACCAGGGCTGTGGGGCATTCACACACCACAAGATAAAACACTGTGCTGGACATCATGGGGGGATTCTAGGAAGGCTTGGTCCTTGCCCCCAAGAAACGAACAATGGAGCTATGGAAATAAATAAAAACACTGAAACGTTCACTGAAAATGCAAGCAGTATGTGATTAATTATCAAGAAGTGAGGATGGAATCATCAACACTCTTAAAGGAGTTGTAGAAGTCCCTTCATGAAAGATGTCAGTCTTGGGCAAGGCTTTGAAGGGTCCTGGGAGCAAACATGGGGAGGCCAGTGCAGGTGGCGGTGGTGTAAGCAGTAGGCCTTGTGGTGGGATCCAGATTTGTGGTTTCAATTTGTCTTGGTTTTAAGGGAAAGTCGACTGAACCTCAAAGATAATAAAAGCACAGTAAGTAGGTTTTTGTAAAAAATAAGGGGCAGTAAATGTTCCCATCTTAACTAGTGGTCACTTTCTGCTGCACCTGCTGACAACATCAGAATAGGGGCCCGTGGGTGCACTTGGCTGGACAGGCTTGTGGGGTTGATTCAGAAGATGCCTGGGAGGGCAGAGGGGCCCCGGCACTGCCTCAGGGGAGTGCGGTGGGTCTTCTGTAACTCTGACTGGTCACCCCAGAGTTCAGCCTGCTTTGGTTTTTAGAACATTACCTTAGTGCCAAGGCGGTTTTGGGAAGTTACATATAACGGAAGGGGGCAATTCTAAAGTCACACCCACCAGAAGCCCCAACTCTTTGCCCCTTGACACTGAGACAATCTTCTTTTGCAGGAGTTGAACTGTTTTGAAGGGTAGAGTTGGCTCTGAATTGCCCTCAAGTCCCAGGTACAAGTTTTCTCTTGGTGGCTACCTGCCACCACCCTGGGCAGCAGGTGGGGAGGAGAGTAAAGGGCAGAGTGACTGAAACTGACCTGCCATGGCAGCAGCAGGTTTGGGCCAGCCTGAGAGAAGACATTAGTCTGCAAGATGAATTGGGGGGTGTCATGGACAGAGCATTTCTAACCCTGGGAATTCCCTGGAGATGCTTGTGGGGCTGCCTGGACTAATGGCCAGACACCCAAAGAGAGCCTATGTGCCCCCCCTCCCCGTTCTCACTGGAGTGGGTCCTCTTCTGTTTTATATTTTGGAGGATCTGCCTAATAATTCATTTAAAAAAAGGATTCTGGGAAGACGGTATGGAGTTTCCTCAAAAAGTTAAAAATGGAACTCCCATTTGACCCAGTGATCCCACTTCTAGGAATATATCCCAAGAAACTACAAACACCAATCAGAAAGGATATGTGCACCCCTATGTTCATTGCAGCACAATTCACCATAGCTAAGATTTTTTAGTGCCCATCAGCAGATGAGTGGATTAGAAAACTGTGGTACATCTACATGATGGAATACTATGCTGCTGTAAAAAAGAAGGAATTCTTACCATTTGCAACAGCATGGATGGAACTGGAGAGCATTATGCTAAGTGAAATAAGCCAGTCAATGAAAGAAAAATACCACATGATCTCACTCATTTATGGATAATTAAGACCGTTATAAACTGATGAACAAAAATAGATACAGAGGCAGAGCAACATCGAACAGACTGTCAAACTACAGCGGGAAGGCCGGGGAGGGTTAGACGGTTAGAGGGGTGGGTAAGAGATCAACCGAAGGACTTGTATGCATGCATATAAGCATAACCAATGGACACAAGACACTGGGGGGCATGGGAGGCTAGGGGAAGGTCAAGGGGAGAAAAAAAGGGGGGACATATATAATACTCTTTGTAATACTTTAAGCAATAAAACAATTAAAAATAAAATAAATAAAAAATAAAAAAAGGATTCTGATGGCAGAAATGAGTTGAAAATCCTTGTCAATAGAAAGACCTTTTCACAACAGGCTGTGTTGGTCCCTGCTTGAAGGAAGGTCCCCACAGGAGGGAAGGGACTTGCTGAGCACCCCAATGTGGCACCCACTGGCGTGGCAGCAGTGAGCAGTAAGCCCAGGACTTGCCCAGCATGTACAAAGCCGCTGAGGCTCTGCAGGGGTCGCTAGGGGCAAGGATGGGGAGCTGGGCTCCAGAGCTGCCAGGGAGGAAGAACAATGGGCTAGTGTGAGTGCTGCCTGAGGGGCCCAGCGGAGGTGACAGTCCACCAGGGCTGTGGGGCGTGTTTGTCCAGGCAGGAAGCCACAGGGGATCCCAAGCCAGCCTCCCCTGGCACATATCCTGACCACACCTGCTGTGGAGCCTCTGGGCACCTGGAAGATGGCAGGAACGGTTGCTGGAAAGACCATCCCAAACCACCTGGCTAGGCCAATTCCTTCCTTATTCCTTGGTTTGCTTGAAGATTGCACTCCCGCACTGACCCCCCCATCCCCACCCCCCAGCTTCTGGAATGGATCTTCATTGCATTCAGGTTGCTCAGACTTCTCCCTTAGCTGCCTCCTCCCTTAGCTGCCTCATGGCCTCACTCTCTGAGACACTCCTGAGCTGGGTGGATTAAGATCTAATGGAACAGCTTCCAAGAGGGAAGGGTCCCCTGGGGATGGGACACCTCATAGACTCTCATTGCCATTTATGTGAAATGAATGATTTTTATAAGTGTGCTGGGGCTCTCCCACTGTGTTAAGACTGTTAGGCCAATTCAGGTATAACTGCACTTGGGTGAGTGGGAATAGTATGACAAGACAACACCATTCCTAGTATCAGTCATTGGGGTGGAGCCTGCCTCTCAGACCAGGCATGGGGCTGGGGTGTAAGGATTGGAGGAGGGAGTCAGGATGGGCCCACGTGGAGTTAAACAGTAGGAATGAGGAGGCAGTGGAGACGGGCTGCACATCTGGCATTAATTTGAACACCATGAATGGAAACAGCAGGATCTGTGAACCATGGGAAAGAGCTGGTTGTAGCAAGCTGGGCTTTGCTGGCTGGATTCCTCACCACACCTGGTGTGCTCAGGCTCATTCCTAGTGGAGTCTCTGGCTGTGTTTAGTAATGTAATGGTCGCTGTTTGCTGGGCATCTACTACCACTGGCATTGTGGTGCTCCTTTTCATGTGGTATTTGATTTGATCCTGACAACAGCCTGGTGAGGAATTATTTAACAGATGTGGAAATCAGGACACAGAGTGTTAAGTGACCTGCTCAAGGTAACATAGTTCTAAATGGTAGAGCCAGGATTTGTGGCCAAATAAGTTTGGGAACCACTGTTCTAAATGGTAGAGCCAGGATTTTTACCTAGCTCTAATTCCACAGATCAAATTCTTAATTGCTTTTTGCCTGTGTCACCTGCGCTGAGTGTTGCTAAGGGCAGCGTTTGAGTTCAAGCTTGGAGGGAGCTTTTTAAGGGGTGGCCGAGCTCCCTGGGAGGACAAAGTTGCAGTGTGCAGTGGAACTTGGGGAATGGGTCCTATCCCTTGGTCAGTCATCCTTCCTTCCTCGAGTGTTCTTTCCACACTAGACCTCAAACACTCTGATTCTTACTTTTATAAGTTGGGAGCCATCCCCATGGCTTCATTCTGCAACCCTGCCCAGCCATCCCCCAAAGATGGGAGTGACTAATGAGGAAACTTTGCTAGGAGTCTAGTAGATCTCCAAATATATAGTTCTCTAGGTGGCCAGTGTCTCAGCGATCCACACTCAGGTACTTCTTGATCTCAGCATCTGTTTCTCAGGCATCCATGGGAACTGAGATACAGTTAGCTGCTGAGAAAGTCTGAGGGCATTGGGAGGGCTGGACAGGAGCAGGTGTTCAAAAGTTTGATGTCTGTCATTTGCTTTGGCCAATCTACTCAATCCAAGCTGGTACCTCAGCCTCTGACAGATGGGAGCAGATATCTGCCTAGATTAGATTATATGACTCACTGTCCCTTATGAACTGGTTCCTGAGAAATAACAGGAGAGTGCCATGTTAATATGAATGTGGAGAAATCCCAACAAGCTCCATATAGCACCAGCCCACAGTGATCTCTCTGTGCTTCTAGCAAACTTTGTATTCGTTTATGACTATATGATGTAATCTATCATCACTTGGTTACCTGGTCTCATACCTCTCTGACCCAGGCAGTACCACAGGACTTCCCTGAGGTCAGGTACAAGCCCATCCATGATATTGCAAGAGTAAAAGCTATCCCTTTTAGATGCTTACTATTTTCCAGGCACTTTTGAGGTGTTTTACACATATGAAAAAATCTAATTCTTATAATATTTTGTAATATATGCACCGAACCTAGATTAGATAAGTAACTTGTCCAAAGTTGGTGGAGGCAGGATCAAACCCAGGCATTGGCTGCAAGTCTGGGCTCTCAGTCATCCAGCTGTACAATACTCCACAGGCTGGATTAGGCTGGGGCACTTCTTCTCCCCAAATTTTAGAGCCAAGCAATGGGGGATGAAAGAGACAGGCCAGGCTCTGCTTCCTGACAGTGAAGGCTAGGTGTGGTAGAGGGAGAACTGGAAAAGGCAGGGGTTCTCAGATGTGATCCGCAGACCAGCGGTATCTGCATCACCTCAGAATTTGTTAGACATGCAAAATCTCCAGCCCTGTGCCTGACCTATCAAGTCAGAAACTCTGGTAGTCCTGATTCTGATGCACTGGAAAGCTTGCAGATCGCTGGAACAGGGAGTCAGGAAGCTAGGTTCTAGGGCCCATCTCTGCTCTTGCCTAGCTAGATGACTATGTGCAGATAATTTCATCTCTCTGATCCTGGTTTCCTATCTCAAAAATGAAGGGCTCACTCCAGGTTCATTAAATTTCCTTAATCCAGATTTAAATATGAAAGCAATATTTGACATCTTTAAAGAATATATTTCTGGTCTCGGAGAAGAAAAAGATTTCCTAAACAGGAAAAATTTATTTCTGTTAAAATAAAAATTGATCAATGAAAAAAACAAACAAACAAACAAACAAAAAAACACAAAATTTCCTTAATCCAACAAGCATTTCTTGAGTGCTTATCATATGGCAGATTCTGAGAAGAAGAAGACACTCTACCTCCTGATTGGAACACAGTGACAGCCAGGTGGCTTGGGAGCATCTGTGGTCATCACTCCAAGTTCAACTCTAGTTAATTCTTGCTGGGGCAATGTTAGAAAGACTCTTTCTCTCTCTCTCTACCTCCCATTTCTACTGTCTCCAATATAGCTCCACCCCATTGCCAAAGCCACATTTAAAGGGAGCATGATTCTGACCTTGTTACTCCTCAGTTAAATACTTCCAATGACTCCTTACTGTCTATACTTTCCAAAGGGAGCGCGATGAGGGCCCTGCCTGCCTCTGATCCTTGGAAATGACAGAGGCCTCAGACACAACTCTGTGTACAGGCCTGTAGGATGGTTAGAAGGATGGACTCTGGGCCTGCAGAGGTCCTGGGTTCTACAGAACAAGTGGCTGAAAGAAGAAAAGAGTAAGATTCTGGTGCAAAAGTTGGCAAGGCTCTGCTCTTCTTTGGGACTCACGTGATATTTCCCTGGAAAAACCTGGTTAAATTTCCTGCCTGTATTTCAAAACCTACAAAAAGTTTGGAGCAGCAGAAAATGGAAGTGTTAGTATAAGTTTTGTGTGTGTGTGTGTGTGTGTGTGTGTGTGTGTGTGTGGGGGTGTTTTAAGTATATTTTATTGATTTTCACAGAGAGGAAGGGATAGAAAGTTAGAAACATCAATGAAAGGGAAATATCGCCGAAACCGGTTTGGCTTGGTGGATAGAGCGTTGGCCTTCGGACTGAAAGGTCCCAGGTTCGATTCTGGTCAAGGGCATGTACCTGGGTTGCGGGCACATCGGGAGGAGACTGGTCAAGGGCATGTACCTGGGTTGCGGGCACATCCCCGGTAGGAGATGTGCAGGAGACAGCTGATCGATGTTTCTCTCTCATCGATGTTTCTAACTCTCTATCTCTCTCCCCTCCTCTCTGTAAAAAATCAATAAAATATATTTAAAAAAAAAAGAAAGGGAAATATCAATCAGCTGCCTCCTACACAACTCCCACTGGGGATCAAGCCCACAACCAAGGCACATGCCCTTGACCTCAGTCCGCAGGCTGACGCTCTATCCACTGAGCCAAACTGGCCAGGGCAATAAGAGTACGAAATTGTCTATTGTGGTAACTGGAGCCATTATAGTCATCAATCAGCATCCTGACTAAAGTCTTGGGACTTAGTGCCTGCAGTTCACCGGGATGGTCTGGGGAACTTGCGCCTGACTTCAGGTGCAGTCACTGATGTCTAACATGGTTGTCTCATTCTGAAATAAAAAGGGGCCAATGATTAATTGATCCATGAGGCTTTATGGAACACATGCATTGCAATTGGCATTATATACAATTTTCTGGACATAAGAGAAACCCGAGGTGCTTCCCTAAGGAACTCACACTTCCTGCACCAGAATAGGCCATCTGCCAAGGTTTCTGCATTCCATGGCTTGGCATCATCTGGACATTGGACATTCCATACTCAAGCTGAGATGGGTCTGGGACTGCTCAGCCATTATCTGGCACTTTGCTCTGGAGTCTGTGTATCTGACTGTGAAGGCCACCTCATTGGTGCAAAACAGTTGCCTCATTTCAGAGAGATAGGTGGTCTGAGTTGAATCCTAGGCTGTATATATGGGCCTGAAATCCCTTGGAAAAAAGAGGGAAGGTGAGGATGTTCAGGGTCCCATTTAGACTCTTAGCTTCTGGGCTCAGCATCCCCTGGTAAAAAAACGTCTTAAGCATCTGTGGCAGAGCCATGGTCCCCACTTCCCGCTATCTGAGTGAGCCCGGGCCTCCCTGTGCTCAGTTTTCACTTTGTCATTATGAGGACAGTGGCTGGTGCTCAGCTGATGTTTGTTGAATTTGCTAAATGTAGGCTATCTAGCTGTAATGCATTGATGATTTTTGTATCCCTTAGCTGGGATTTTAGAGATTCTTTCTTTCTTTCTTTCTTTCTTTCTTTCTTTCTTTCTTTCTTTCTTTCTTTCTTTCTTTCTTTCTTTCTTTCTCCTCCCTCTCTCCTTCTCTTCCTTAATATTTGCATTTCCCCCAGCTTTATTGAGATATAATGAACAGATAACATCATATAAGTCTAAGGTGTACAAAGTGTTGACTTGACATTTATATATTGCAAAATGATTACCATCATAGCCTTAGCTATTATCTCCATCACATCACATAATTACCATTTCTTAATTGCTATTTCTTTTTGGTAGTGAAACGTTTAAGATCCACTTTCTTCTCAACTTCCCAAGTATATAATATAGTATTAATAACTATAATCACCATATAAATGATTTTCTGAATGTGCTCTGTGGAAATATAAGGCTTGAGGCCTCAAGAGGTTGGTTTAGAGAGATATTTTTGATCCACTGCTTTCCTTCTTCTGGTGGTATGGTATTTGTGATATCTCTCCTCCATCCCCCCTGACCCCACTCCAACCAAAATGTGAGCTCTTTGAAGTCAGGGACCTTACTTTTCTTTTTCACTGCTGTATCAGTGCCAGATACAGACAGTAGAATAATAGTCAACAAATATTTGCTGAATGAGTGGATAGATAAATTAATTAATTAATGAGCAAATGGATGGATGGATGGATGGATGGATGGATGGTGGATGGATGGAGAGATTAATGCAGGGATGGATGGATGGATGATTGATTGTGGGGGAGATAGCGTCATGTAGTAGTAAGAGCTGTTCTTATCACAAGAAAACATGTAACTATTTGTGATGATGGATGTTAACTATACTTATTGTAGTGATCATTTCAATATATATATCAAATCATTGTGTTGCCCACATGGAAATAATATGTCAATTATATCTCAATTAAAAGAAAAAAGAAAGAAAGAAAAGAGCTGTGCAATCAGATTGCCCAGGTTGGATCTCTGGCTCTTTGTATGGCCTGTGTGTTTGAGACAAGTTTCTTAACCTCATTCTGTCTGTTTCCTCATCTGTGAAATGAGACTACTACTTCAAAGCATTGCTATGAGGATACAACAAAATAATATGTACAAAGTATTTAGAATAGTTCTTGGCATATAGTCATTGGCCAGAAATCTTGGCTATCACTGGCTTTTCACACTGTACATGTGAAGCTCCTGAAGTTGTTTGATCTCCATTCCCCCTGGCCACCTGCCCCCCCCGACACACACACACTTTTTAAAAATAGTTTGACTGTGTCTATTTGTGGAGCATGCTAACTAATGGAGATTTTGTTTGTTTGTTTGTTTGTTTGTTTGTTTAGAAACAAGTACTCATGTCAATCAATTTATACTTATTGTGTGCCTGTTATATCTCTGACCCTGTCTTTGGTTTGTACTTTCTCCTGGAGAGAACAGTGGTGACACTGGGCCCAGGTCAAAAGCTTTCATATTCATTATTAATTACAATGATGGTAACAGCAATAATGGCTACCACTTTCAGAGTCTTTGCTATGTGCGGGGCATTGTATACTTTGGTGGCTAAGTCATTGCCTGGACCAGGAGATCATGGATACTCAGGTACTGATTGACTGTCAGTATCTGACTTTGTCCCTGGACTCCCTGAGGCCAGGCTTGGCTCACTGGTCTCTCTCTGTTGTTACCATGGTCACACATACCTCACGTAGAGTTACTACTTGATTGAATTAACTGTTTTGTCTGTGGAGGCAGATCTTTGTTTTTCCTTTGAACCTTCAAAATGTCTAAAATTCTGAATTGTCTTCCTCCATTTCTTTCCCTTTTCTTCTTTTTCCACTTATATTTCTATCTCCTTTTCATCGTCCACATCTCTTCACTCATTCATTCAAGTTGCTCCCCCTTCAAATTAGAGAAGTGGCAGTTCAAAAAAAGCAGCCCAGCTGCCTGCCCAACAGCTCCACCCGTGACTGAAAGTAGCCCAGGACCATGGCACGCATGCAAATAGACTTGTCTTGACATGCTGGAGCCTTCTCCTTTTTGCAGTACACTAAACTTTTGATTCACCAGGAAATGGACTTTGATTTTAATGAACTTCTTATTTCCATAGTGTTTGGAAAATCGTGACCTACACTGGTGAAAACCCTGTCACCGGAGGGTTTGGTGTTTCGGGAAGAGGAAAAGGAGGGAGTTCTCTGTTGCATTTTCAGGACAGATGATTGGCATGCATCACCTCAATCACCGGACAAACTCCCTTCACTTTACTCCTTTGAGCCTGTGGCCCAAGTGGAATAGGGGCCAATTGCCTCTCTGATGTCTACTGTTTTGGTGTCTCTCATCACTTGGGGGTCTTTGAATGCTATACAGAGAAGCAGTGCAGCTCAGTGTTTTCAGTCATGGGCATGCAGATTGGGTGCCAGGTCACGAGGGGAGACTCCAGGGAAGGGATTGCATCTGGGTGTAGAGCATTCATGGTGCCAAGCTCCCTCCTGTGTGTGGGAAATAATGGTTATGTGCTTAGTTAGACAAAGGATCTACCATACTACACTTAAACTGGAGATTATTTTTCTTCTTAACCAGGGCTTTCTAGGGGCATTCCAATGAATAAGAGTTGAAAGAGGATAGATGGGAAAAGAGGCATTGAGAAAAAAGGGATGACTAGTTCTTGATTGCCTAGGTTAGTGCTTCCTAAATCTCAAAGTTATGCCACCTGGATCTTTTTTTAAAAATCTTCATCCAAGATGTTTATTGATTTTTAGAGAAAGGAAGGGGGGGTGAGAGAGAGAGAGAGAGAGAGAGAGAGAGAGAGAGATCAGTTGCCTTTCATACGTGCCACAACCAGAGATTGAATCCACAACCTAGGTATGTGCCCTGACCCGGGATCAAACCTGTATCTTTTGTGTACAGGTTCCAACCAACAGAATCACCCAGCCAAGCCTTTTTATTTTTTTAAACATTTTTTACTATAATTACCAACCAAGTCATGGGTTACTCCAGATCTACTGAGTCAGTTAAAACAAACAAACAAACAAAAAACCACGGAAATTTATTTACACACTTTAAGAAAACTCAGAGCTGACTATAGCCTTGAGAAAATGCAGAATATACAAACTTTATCACTTAAATGAAATGTTAAATTGTGGTTACAACTATTCACATAACTGTTCCATGTAGGACTCAGTAGTCAACACTAAGTACAACTTTATTTTCATATGCATCTTTAAATCAGAGCATTCATGGCACATTGCCTCTTAATCCCTAAATATGCAGTTAAAGATGTTTTCAGAAATTATTACAAAACTGATAAGAAAGCTAAAATAATTTCTGAAGGCAAATAGCTATGAAACCTGGACAGAAATCTATAAAGAGACTCACAAATCATTTGGAAAACCAGCCTAGATGCAAACATAATAAAGCACACTGCCTGTCCATTCTTGAAGTTGATCGTTCTCCAGCACCTGTCTTTGAAGATGGCAGTAAGGCCTGACCCTCATACTCAAGCTCTGGTTCTGGGTCAGTTTTCTGGTTTGGATTGGTCAGGAGTCACTTCCTTCTGCATCTTCATCAGTGAACCCAAGTGAGTGCGCCTTAGTCATATCTTCTCTTTCCGCTCTGCAACCTTTTCCGCCAGAGGCATGATGTGAATATCCATCTCAGATGCATTCACAATGGATGTTGTTTTTAAGAGCTAGCACACCGTTTTGTTGCTGGAAAGGCAGAAGTGACCTCTCCAGGCAGGCAGGGCAGCCTGGGTAGAATACAGATGGAAACCAATGGGAATCCCACAGGAACTACAGAATAAAAGGTCGTAAGTGCTGCCTTTGAGTAAACCTTCAGTGCCAACCAGGAAGGGAGCTTCCGAAACCACATCGTTTGTAACCCTCCAGGAGATAACAGGGCGCCCCGAGTCAGGGAGCCAGGCATGGCACTGCGCGCACTGGCACAAGGCGCACCTTGGGCGGCGAGGACCCCTTCACACTGCGTGTGCCACTCCGTGGAAGTTTTGAAAGAAGGTTCGTCAGGTGCCATCACAGAAGTCACCCTCCCGCCACTTTGCATACCGAGCGATGGTGCCCCAGGCCCTAAAGTCGGGTGTTTCGAGGCTAGGGCTCAGGAATATCCCTTTATAATCATTATCCCGTGTAACTTGGCTGGGAACTACTCTAGGAATTCTTGTGGGACTTTCCATTATGTTTTAAAAATTAGATTTTCCACACCAGTGATAATTCCTTGAGCACAGGGATTGTGGCTTCCTCACCTTGGTACCCTCAACATCTAAATTAATTCCCAGCACAGAGCAAAAGCATTTGTAGAAGCATCATGGAATATTTTTCTCAAAGGTGGCCATCAACTGTGCAGGCTGCTGGGGAAGGTATTATTGGCAGCATGAAGGTGAAACTATCAAGTTAAGACTATTATTCAGGGTGTGGTGTCAAATAATAGTAAAACAAAACAAACAAACAAATAAAAACATCTCCCTACCTCTCCCCCCACCCACCCCCACACACAAAATAACCCTCTTTGCCTTCGAAGGACCACAGGGTGGGTAAAATAGCCTAGAGATATTTTCTTTGGCAAAGGCTGTTTTCCAAAGCTCCAAAGGCATCAAAGTAGTAACCACTAAGTTATTTTTTAAAAACTATCTTCCAGGATTATTATGGCAGTCTTAGGCTATCGATAATGATTAAAGACACCTGGCCCTTGGCTTTCTCGTTGGCAAATGGGGACATGGACACTTTCCAGCTGCCTGTGTTGAAGAGAGCTGTCAGTATGACTAGACTTCACCTGTCTAGCATCAGACGGCATTCAAAGACAGCCATGAAGAGAGCTGGGCCCCCTCCCGCCTGCGCAGAGCTGTTACATACAATAAAGCTTCTGAGCACTGGCGTCCGTCCAGGCCACTCCGGCTTCGGTCTGTGCAATCTCTATCTCATCAGAATAAATGTGACTTCCTTTTTAATTGCTCCTAGTCATAACCTCTATTTGAGGCACAATAAAGCTGGAAATCCCAACCATTATGTCTGTTCCTAAATTAGGACCAGCTGTCAGTCATGTTTGCAGATGGTGGGTGGGAGCTGGCATTGATGAGGTGTGCTCAGGACGCTATGATTTCTTTGACAGAGGCAGGGGCACCTACTTTTCTTTTGGGAAAGTACAAATTGGCAAAGCTTGAAGGGATAGGGACCTTTGTGCATGAATTTTGAGAACAAAAACAAGAAAGGGAATTGAGTTATGTAGTCTCTTGATTGGAACAAAACAATGAAAATTAGTGTGTGTAGAGGACTCTACACTAGGCTATTACACTTCAGCATTGCAATAATAATAACTATTATATTATTGTTATTGTTATTATTTGGAAAAGAAGGAAACTAAAACTGGGAGAGTTTAAACAATTTACCCAAGACCACGGTACTAGCAGTGCAGCCAGATTCCAAACCAGGTTCCTGACTCTAAATTAAGTAACCTCATCACTATGCCATCCTGCCTTGTCCAGAGGCAAATTCTATGGAAGAATGAAGTGATAGTCATTGGCAGGAGAGATGACAAATGGACTTACCTGACTTAGTAGTGACTATCATACTTAGTGCGTGAAGGAAACATGGGAGATTGCCTGCAGGCAGCAATGGAGTTTGATAGTCTACCCACATCACTGGGGGCCCATTACTGTTCTAACTGTAAATTTTTACATAAATTTTGTAAAAAATTTATGTAAAAATTTGACATCATAGTATTTCTCTAAAATAAACAGTGGTTTTTAATCTTGGAATTCTCAGGAACTCTGTGGACTGTCTGCCAAGGAAAATGTATATGTGCACACAGGACCCACTT
>NW_005353595.1:652757-659594 GCF_000412655.1 Myotis brandtii | reverse complement strand
CCACTTTCCCCCCCCCACCCCCCCTTTTAAGATTACCCAGGTTCTCCCCTCTCTCCTACCCCATCTCGATGGTCAAGAAATCTTTCTCTAGATACTTGACTTTACAAATTGTTCTGAATTTCTGATCCAGAGACAATCTTTATAGTCTAGGAGTTGCTCAACCTGTAGGCCATCAATTTTTCTATGCTCTGTCCATATCTGCATTTATGATAAATCATTTATTAAAATGTCATATGGATTTTTTTGTCTATCCAACACCAAATATTTGGCTTTTGATGCTAACAACTTTCTGTTTAGTTTGTTGCTGTATCCCTAAAGCCTAGAACAGAACTTTGCACAATTACATGATATAATCTATATGTTTTATTTTTTTGTGTTTAATGCATGTTTCAGAAAATTGTTGTGTGAAAAATATTTAGAAATTAATCACATAAATGTAAAAGATCAACTTGTTCTCAACGGGATTTTATCTATAATTTCTTCATTATATGCATCACTGTAGGTTGTTGGTATATAAACTTTACTAAGCTAAGAAGTTTCCTTCTAGTCCTAATTTTCTAAGAGGAATTTTTGTTTTTAATTACAAATAAATGTTGGGCTTTATCAAGCATTTAGACATTGATTGAGATAAATTCATAATTTTTATCCTACAGTTTAGTGTGGTGAATTGATAAAATTTCTAATAAATCATCCTTTTATTCTTAGGATAAATTCTACTTTATTTTAATGTATTATTATTATTATGTATTATTATATCATCAGACATTATTTCTTAATATAACATTGAACTCAGCAAACTATTTTCTTTAGGATTTTTGATAAATTAAATTTTTCATAAATTAAATGGGCCTATAATTTTCTTCTCTTGTATTGACCTTATTTAGTTTTGAAATCAAGAATTAAATCAGTCTTTTATTTGAAAAATACCTGAGATTTGGTTTTTGTTTTAACTATATCTAAGAGTCAACATATTGTTGGATCTTTTTAAAAATTTAAATTCAATCCAGGCATCTGTATGTTTTAATTGGTGAGCTTAATTTTTTTATATTCATTATAGTTGCTGTACTATGCAGACTTATCCTGTTATCTTATTTCTATTTTCCAGTCACTATATAATTTTTAATACCCCTTTCCTGTTTTTATAGAAAGACCCAGTTTTTTTTTTCAGCTGGCTCAAAAAGTAAACATTCTATTTCTGTTCTGGTAGTAAGAACAAAAGTGGCAGTTGCCCCTTACCTCAAACTTACATTTATTTTTCCCTATTAATTTCTTAAATTTATTAATAGCCATTTTCCCCCTTTATAAAACAAAAACATTGCTACATTTAAATTTCCCTTTGATCTCCACTCTAAACACTCTTACCACTACACTCCACCTCTACAATGACTGAAGTCACACAAAAATTTCCATGCAATCCAAGCTCAAATTCTCCAAGAAAACTGTGGCCACAGAGCTTCACTAACTTATTTACTAACTGAAACCTATTAACTGAGAGAACGGTTAAAATGTAAACTTGTCATGAGCTCTGGCCACCGAGTAGCTCAGCTGGTTAGAGTATTATACTGATACTCCAAGGCTGCTGGTTCGATCCCCAGTCAGAGCACATACAAGAATCAACCAATGAATGCATAAGTAAGTGAAACAACAAATCAATGTTTCTCTCTCTCTTCTCTGTTCTAAAAGCTATAAATAAATAAATAAATAAATAAATAAATAAATAAATAAATTTCCCTTTGATCTCCTTTAGGCCCACACATTTCACTCCTGCACAAATAAAATTTAAAAAATGGTTTTCCCCGAACTTGTGCAATCAATGTGAATATTTTCTATACATTTTGTTCTGGGTTCTTGTGGATGTATTTTTTTCTTTTTTCAGCTTTAAGAGAATTCCTATAATAAACTTTATCCAGATATTTGCCCACCTTTTGCTCCCATGTTTTTTGTAACATTCTCCTGGATTCCCTTTTTTTATTTGAGTGCTTCCCCCAACAGCAATTGTAATGTGAGACCTTGTATGCTTGAGAATATTTTTGTTATGTTACAATATTTAAATCACAGTTTGGCTATATTAAATTTATAGGTTCAATATTCTTTTCAATACTTAAAAATATTTCTTAATTGTCAGTTTGCATCTGTTTTTTCTGTTGAGAAGTATACCATCAATGCAGTTCTTTTCCTCAGCTATTAATATACTTTTTGCCCTCAGTAAGCTTCTAGAATTTCCTCTTTGTATTAGTTTTTTTTGAATTGCATTATAACATGTACAGGTGTTATTTTTTCTTTATCTCTACAGTTTGACTGTTCATGAACAGTTTTAATTTTACATATTTCATATTTTTTAAAAATGTTAGGTTTTTATCTTCATTGTAACTTCAAGACAAGGATAAGACAAAAATCCCCACTATCACCATTTATCATAGGACTGGACAAAACTGTAAGGAAATGAAAGAATTAGAGATGTAGGATTGGAAGGGAAAAGATAAAACTGGCATGGTTTTCAGAAGAGATGATCATCTACATAGAAAGATCATCATAACCAATGGGCAAACTATTAAAACTAATGAGAGGTCAACAAGTTTGCCAAAGATAAGATAAACTCACAAATATTAGAATTTTTTTACACCAACAATAACCAACTTGAAAATATAATAAAAAGTGAGGGGCTATTCACAATGTCAAAAGTAAGTAATTAAGTAAGAAATTAAGAATTAACTTATCTAAGAATACACTACACTTCCATGGAGAAAATTTTAAAACTCTACTAGTAAAGAACATAGAATATGATCTCAGTAGATAGAGAGCTAGCCCATGCTTAGAGGGGCCAAATTACTCTTATAATGATACCAACCATCCTTAAAGCAATCAGTAAATTAAATAAAAACCAATCAAAATTCCAGTTGGATTTTTTTAGGAACTTAATAAATTTATTCTAAAATTTTAAGATTCACTGTAATAAGTAATAATTAAACCTGTAAAGTGTTGGTACAAGAACAGACAATGAAGTCAATGAAATAAAATATAATTCAAAGGCAGGCCCATATACATAATGTAAGTATATCTATTTAAAAAAAGGACACCATGAGTGAAGTTTACAGATTACAGATTAGGAAAATAAATTTGCATTGATTAAAACTGATGATATCTAGAATTTCACTTGTAGAATATACAAAAAACTGCTCATCAATAAGAAAAATACAGCAAACTCAGTAGAGAAATTGGCAAAGGAGTGAACAGAAATTTTAGAAAAGAGGAAATCCAGAAGGTTAGCAAACATATGAAGAAATGCTCAAATTTATTGCTGTTAGTAATGTAAAATGAAACAGTGAACTATCACTATACCTATTAGGTTGGTAAAAATTAGAAAGCTGCTGATGCCAAGTCTGGTGGAGACACGGGAAGCTTCCTGAGCTGCTGCAGGGAGCCTGGAGAGCAATGTGGTTGTATTTAGTCAGCCCACATTTATGCATATTCTTTGACCTAGGAGTTCTACCTCTGTGCATGTAACCCCAAGGAAATTTTCACATGTCTCTGTATAAGGGTACATAGCAGCATGTTTATTGATGCTTTGCTTTGTGGAGGGAGAGTTGGAAAGAATCTGGTTATGTAAAAGGCAGTGCTTGCATTCCATGAAAAACTTTCAAGTGTTTAGAAATGACAGATGGAAAGAATGCATAGCAATGTGGATGTATCTTACAACACAGTGATGAGATAAGAAGCAGTATGAGCTCTCTAACACTATAGCACCTACATCAATTAAAAATCCAGGAGTGCAAAACCATACAGATTTTACAAGAACAGGTTACGAATACATTTTATTTACAAATAAAAGATTTAACATTATCCAGATGAAAATCATTGCTTTGATTGAAATGACAGGTGACTATTGGAGGTGAATGGAAACAGGAAAAAGAATATGCATGGCCATAGCCGGTTTGGCTCAGTAGATATAGAGCATCGGCCTGTCGACTGAAGGGTCCCAGGTTTGATTCCAGTCAAGGGCACATGCCCGGGTTGCAGGCTCAATCCCCAGTAGGGGGTGTGCAGGAGGCAGTCGATCGATGATTCTCTCTCATCATTGTTGTTTCTATCTCTCTCTCCCTCTCCCTTCCTCTCTGAAATCAATAAAAATGTAAATAAATAAAACAAACAACCTCCTTCCCTTTCAAATTAGTGAAAAAAAAAAGAATATGCATGGAGGGTACACAGAAAAGTGAATGAATGAATAAATGATGAATAAACAAAAGAATGAATGAATAAATAAGAGAGGGACCTTTTATGGACCAATGGTGATAAAGTGCTATGGATAAAGAGGACAATAAAAACCCAAATGAAAAGAGAAAAATAAGGCCTGATATAGATGATAGCACATAATGAGCACTTAGTAAATATTTGTTGAGTGAAGGAAGAAATGAAATCTGTGGTGAATCCTTTTTGCAAGATAAGAGTTCTTTTTGAAATATGGATCAGTGCTCTTCACTGAATTATTTTAGGAGTTTTCATTTTGGTATATCAATTTTTTGAAAATGTGAGCACATCTGGATGGCATTATCAGATTTTCTTTTATTTCTCTGCTTCTTGAGATATTGCATAAACATGGACAGCTTTTCCTTTTTTTGAACTATGCCATGTAGTTCGACTTCTTTAAAAAATTATATGTTTATATTGATTTTAAAGCAGCGGTTCTCAACCTGTGGGTCGCGACCCCTTTGGCGGTCGAATGACCCTTTCACAGGGGTCGCCTAAGACCATCCTGCATATCAGATATTTACATTACGATTCATAACAGTAGCAACATTACAGTTATGAAGTAGCAACGAAAATAATTTTATGGTTGGGTCACAACATGAGGAACTGTATTTAAAGGGCCAGAAGGTTGAGAACCACTATTTTAGAGACAAAGAAAAGGAGGGGGAGGGAGAGAAACATCGATTGGTTGCCTCCAGCATGTACCCCTGTCCAACCCGAACATGTGCCCTGACCGGGAATTGAACTGGCGACCTTTTGGTGCATGGGACCATGCTCCACTAACTGAGCCACACCGGCTAGGGCTGTAGTTTGACCTTTGATCTGAGTCACAGGAAATGTCTTTTCAGCAAATATTTGCCATTTTGATCAAGTCTTGGTTCCCAAGTATCTGCCCATGTGTGGTCATTGATGTCTAAGGTCTTTGTTGGGAGCTCTGAGCTGGAATGTGCTTCCTGAGTTTCGTGGTTGTCTAAGTGGCAGGGTTTATTGCTGGCCATGATGGTCGACTTGCCAATTGAGATTTTTTTTTTCTCTGACACTGTACAAGATTTGACTTGTCAGAGCACTTCTGGGTTTGTCTTCTTCCTCCCCTCTTTCCAGAGGACAAGGATTTATCCCAGGGGATATAAACATCTATTGATCTGCTCCAGGTTTTAAGAGCAGCGATCCTATGTTACTACTAATAAACATGGCTGACATTTGGCTTTCACTGATCTCAATTTAATGAATATCTATTAGTATTTAAAGCTCTGTCTCTAGTTATATGAGCTGGGTTCTAACACCTAGCCTGCACCTAACAGCCCTGTGGCACTGAGTAAATCAAATTTCCTAAAAATTTGCTTGTTTCTCTGAACAATATGGATAGAAGTTTCCTCAGAGCTGTGGTGACTAGATAATGTACCGTCGGGCCTTGACTTACGAGTTTAATTCGTTCTGAGACCGAGCTCGTTAAGGAGCTCGTTAACTCAAATTACTCTGTCAACTCAATGCAAAAAATCGGCTAAGAGACTCGTAAGTCAAGGCCCCACTGTAGTTAAGGCTTAACATGGAGTTTGGGGCATAATAAATAGTTATTATTATGACTTCATGGAAATCATTATGCTAGCTAGGCTTGTGAAGAGAATCAAAGATGAATTTTGAAAAGTTCTTAATGTTGTGAACTTGGAGAAAATAAGACAAATGCCCAAAATACAGATCAATGTGAGGGGACCCGTGAGGTCGCATTCCCCCTAAGAACCGAATGAAACATCCTGAGAGCAGCTTCTTCAGTTCATAAGCCAGGAGATCGAGGCTCGGAAGAGTTACCTGACATGGTCAAGGGGGCACAGCCAGTGAGTGGCAGAGCCTCGATGGGAACCAGCATCTCCTATGACTGAGCCAGGCCTGATGGATGTGTGTTTCCAGTGGACACTTCTCAGTGTGGCTCAAGGCCTTGTGACACTGCTTCCTGCCAGGCCACTGACCGCATGGGCCCTTCCCTGTCCTGAAGTCCAGAGGCTTTGGGGTGAGGGCTCAAAACCCAGCCAAGAGGTAGACTTCTCAGTTTTCAGTGAGTCCTTCATGTGGACAACATTTCTCAAGACCTGCCCTCAAACCAACCCTTTAGCAGACAGTAATTTATTAAATCCGTTACTTCCTCAACTGAGCTTTTATTGAGGGACAGGTATGCTCCAGGTCGCATGTGAGGTAGCAGGAGACAGGGAACCCTCCTTGAGGAACCTACAGTCATGTAACAATTTGCTGTCATATAAGGAACAAAGCACTCCAAGAGCTGAGAAAAGAGAGCCTGATATTTTCTCAGCTAGGAGGTTTGGTGGGTCAGAACATTTTTCATCAAAAAAGGTACTACTTGAGCTAGATATTGAAAAAGAAGGAACTGGGGAAGAGGAACCGGGCAAGAGAGGATTGCAAGATCGAACGCAGGAAATTGCATGAATGTGCAGAGTGGAGCTTAGAAGTCACTGGGGACCAGTGGAGGGGGTGGTGGTGGGAGGGGTGGTGGTGAGTGATGGAGCTGGAAAGACAGAAAGGGCTAGATTGTGAAAGGCCTTCTGTGCCTCCAGCTCTGGACTGGAGGGAGTAGGGGAAAGC